>NC_058130.1:267687107-267742405 GCF_016433145.1 Gracilinanus agilis | reverse complement strand
GTAGGGAGGACAGGGGTAGGAGAGGGGGGGAGGGAAGCCCGGAGTGAGCGGCGCAAGCGACCAGAGAAGAAAAAAGGACGGTGAGCGACAGGCACCAAAACACCCTCCTGCGCTCGCTATTCCCCGTCTCCCCCGTCACCCCTTCTCCTTCGTCACCCCGTCACCCCGTCACCAGCTGCGCAGCCGTGCTTTACGGCGCATTGCCATGGAGACACCTCCCGGAAGGGTGCAACGGAGGACTCGGCTAAGTGTTCGGGATGGTTGCCTAGATGCTGCCCCACCCCTTCCAACTACCGCCTCTTCTCTCCACCCATCCCTGCCTCTCCACACATATTTCAGCTTCTTGTTTCTTCCTCCTTTTCTTCTGGCACCTTCACGTCTCTCACCTGAGAGGTGGATAGGAAGTGAGAACCACAGGGTTTGGAGGGGGAAAAAAAAGCGCTCTCACGCATGCGTGTACTACTAGCGTCAGCTAGCCAGACAGCTAAAGGTTGATCTCTACGGGCCGGGTCGGACAAAGGCTGCTCCCTTTCCTTTTCTTAACTAACCGGGAGCCAAACTTCTCTCTCGCGTCATCATCTCAAGATGGAAACAGCGGCGTCACCGAATCAGAGCGTGAGATGACGTAATCAAACTGATCCTAAATGATGGAGCACCTACAGATAAGGTGGCCTCTCACAAACCCTACGAACAGCATAATCATCCAATAGGCACGACCTGAGAGGTCATTTGGTCCATCTTTCTTGACATTTGAGGAAATTGAGACTCAAGAGAGGCCCAAAGGCACAAGATAGTAACCAAAGGGATTTGAACCCACATTCTTTGACACCAAATTCAGCACTAAGGTGCTTATTACATTCAGCAAGCAAAGGGTACCCTACATGCATAAGCGAAGTAGTACTTTGTGTTCAAAGAGAAATGAGTCTCTTAATAATTTTGTAGGAGGCAATCACGACATCCTCCTCCCACATAATATGAGTTCAACAACATGCCATATGACATTACTTCATATTTAGGCCATAATGACTCCAAAGAAGAACGCACAGGAAGGCCAATGTAGGGCATCACAAGGCACTGAATCTTTATGAATGGCAGAGAAAGATTCCAAACCAGATACCTAGACGCTATGGCAAAATGCTACTGTACTTGCCTTTTGGACAGCGGGGACTAATGGAAAGAGTGTTAGACCTACAGTTAGGAGCCCTGATTCCAGTCCTGGTTCTGATGCTTACTAACGCTGGGATCCTAAGCATGTCACTTCAAATCCCTTAGCCTCTGTTGGCCCATTTGTAAAATTAGGGATAATATTTTCACTGCCTACCTCAAAGAGATGGCATGAAGAAAGTGCTGTATAAAAACTATTGACCTGTATAAACATTACTATTACTGATAGATTTCATGCCTGAGCTGATTAGATATGGCAGGAGTGTTTCTATTTGATCCCAAATGCAGTTCTATGAAGTTTTAGAAGGAATCTATTTTGTCATTCCCCTGCTAAAAATCTTTCTATGGCTCTTCCTGGATTATAAACTAGTCCAACCTCCTCAAGGCATTCAAAGCCTTCAACAAGCCTGCTTTCTCAATGTGAACCACACTTCCCTGCTTCTGCTCTTTTTCCTGCTTCTATTAATGAGGCTTCTACCTAGATCCAAATCCTGCACATATTTCTCTGCTCCAGAGCAAGTCTCATTTCTTTCATAAAATCTTCCTTTACTTCTCTAGTCAATCTGATGTTTCCTACTCTGAATTTCTATTACATTAATTGTAATAAGTACTCATTTTGGTACTTAGTCATATAATGCCTTATGTTGTTCAGTCATTCAGTCATATCTGACTCTGACATTGTGGGCCGTGCTGCCTATAGAGTTTTCTTGGCAATTATGCTGGAGTAGTTTTGCTATTTCCTTCTCTAGTGGATTAAAGCACAGAGATTAAATGTCTTTGCCTTGGGTCACACAACTAGTGTCAGGCTAGATTTGAATTCAGGTCTTCCTTACTCCAGGTCCTGTGCTGTAGCCACTTCAATAACTGGCAGCCTTCGCTATTACTTTATATTGTTATTTAACTCTTTGGTTGTGTCTAGTCTCCCCAAGAAGATTATAAGCCTCTAGATGGCAGATTCAATGTCAGGTCCTTTTGTATCTCCCATAGTACCTATGACAGCATAGATGTTCAATATTGACTTATTAAACAGTTTTAATTAGGTTCTGGTGAATTTTAAGTATCTTGGTGACAGAGGCATAACTAGAAATGGGTGAGGGCATATGATAGATGATAGTTTTGGAGAGTGCTCCTTTGATAGCTTGCATTAGCCCTTTACCACACTATTCTCTCTCATTCTTCTAGAGTTTTTTTATCCCCCTCAACCCTTGTGGGGTTGTAAGAAGTAAGGGACTGCCACATCATATGAAGAAGAAGCCTACTCTAACCCAGATGTCAATTATCCGTCACAAAACCCTAGCCATCTGGCCCTTGTTATGGCTTTACTTAGGTGAAGTAGGGAGCTCCCAAAGGTCATTCTCTGTTTCAATAATCTTCAGGATCCTATGTTTGTGATTAAGTTAAAAACTAGTCTTCCACCCAGTCAAAAAAAATTGCAAGGGAGGGGAACCTCTTATAAAGAAAAATTATTCTAGGAGTTGATAATTATTTGCCCTTTGGTGATACCCTTAATGGCCTCACTTAGATGTGACTAAGTTACCTGACTGCTAGCTTCAGGCTTCAGGCCCCTTATACTTCCAGGAAGGCTGGTTTGCTCATTTGAAGAGTGCCTATATGATGAATTTGTTTTTTTTTTCCAAAATGAATTAAACAGACTGGCCACAGTCTTCCTATTATACGTCCCCCTCAGGCTGAGCATCCACCATGCCCTAAAATATGGGTGATGGAGTAAGGTTTACTCTCCCGGCTCAGGCAATGGAGTTCATTTGTCTGCCACCTCAACCCCTATTTCCACCTCTGGAATAGCTCTGGTAGAAAATGCAGCTCAGTCTTACTTGGCCCGGTTTTTCCCTCAGAGACATGCACATAGTGACTGGCAAGAGTTCCTCAGCTTCCTCCTTTAAACCTGTCATTCTAGTTCTGTCTTGCCTCACAATGCTCTGTGCAGCATATTGAATAGTCCAATAATCATGAAAGAGTTTGGAATGTTGTCAAAAACCCATGAACATAGGAACAGGCCTCTTTTTTACATTGTAGGTATCCTATTTCGATGTTACTCTTCTGTTTACAAAGTCAAATTAGCATACATCCTTTTATTAATATGAATTTAATGCCCACCACAAATATTAACAAACATAATAAAAGCAAAATTAGAGTAAATCTCCAAATAAAACTTTTAAATTTGTATTTTGATTAAAAAGAAAAATTATACTTTAAAAAGATAGACACTATAAAACATTAGATATTTAAAGACTTAGAGGAAGGCCTTCAGTGTTTTGGGTAAATCCTCTGTGGGGAATTTATAGAAGCCCCTGGACAAGAATCACATAAGGTTGGCTTAGATCCATTGGTGAAGGAAGTACCTACATCAAAGAAATAATAGATCCATTATTAAAGAAACATACATTTTAACAAAAAAATTTTTTAAATTTGCTCCATTTCATATTTTGGATAATGATTCATTTCTTTTGATTATTTTTTTGTTGGAGTCAATGTATATGCTAGTTTTCTTATGTCCCTCATTTTATTTTATATCAGTTTATTTAAGGCTTTCCATATTGGCTCATATCCTTAATAATTTTATGGTTATATAATATTCCATTACATTAATATACCATGTCAGCCAGTCCCGAAAGAAAGGAAGGAAGGAAGGAAGGAAGAAAGAAAGAAAGAAAGAAAGAAAGAAAGAAAGAAAGAAAGAAAGGAAGGAAGGAAGAAAGAAAGAAAGGAAGAAAGAAAGAAAGGAAGAAAGGAAGAGAAGGGAGGGAGGGAGGAAGGAAGGAAGAAAGAACAAAGGAAGGAAGGAAGGAAAGAAGGAAGGAAGGAAGGAAAAAAGGAAGAAAGAAAACAAGAAAAAGAAAGAAACCTCAATAAATACATGCATAATCTAGTGAAGACAAATTTGAACAGTGGCTATGTGAAAACAAACATATGCCTCTTTCTGCATTTTAAATTTGTCACTTTTCTGGCAGGTAGTGAATGGCATAGTTCATCTTTATTCTTTTGAATTTGTGACCTTTTTGTTGTATTGATCAGAGTTCTAAAGTTTCTCAAAATTGTTTTTTTTCTCCTTAATGATGTTATTGTTTAAAGCATACTCAAGTTGCTCATTAATTTTATAGAGGTCTTTCTCATTTCCTCAAAAACCGTCCATTTCATCATTTGTTATAGAATAGTAATATTGCCTTACATTCATATACAATGTTTAACCATTCTCCAGTTGAAGGACATACCCTTTGTTTCCAATTTTTGGTCACCACAAAAGAGCTGCTATAATTGTTTTTATACATCTAGACTGTTTTGCTCTCTCTCTCTCTTTTTTTTTTTAATTTATTTTGGGGGATATAGGCCCAGTAGTGATAAAGCTAGGTCAAAATGTATGCAGAGTTTATTATCAGGGGAAGGGGTTGGGGAAGGATAGGTCCAAACTACTTTCCAGAACGACCAATCCCATTCATAGCTCCACCAACAGTGCACTAGCGTAATTTAACTGTTCCTCCCCTGCCAGCCTCTTCATCTCTGGCCATAGTCTTTTTCCTTTTGACATCTTTGCCATCTAATAGATGTAAGATGGAACTTCAAAACTGTTTTAACTTGCATTTCTCTATCAGTGATTTGGAATACTTTTTTTATATGATTGTTGATAACTTGGATTTATTCCTTAGAAAACTGCCTGTTCATATCCTCTGACTATTTATCTATTGGAGAATGGCTCCAAGTATAAATTTGAATCAGTTTTCTTTATAAATTATGGATATAAGAACTTTATTAGAGAAGCTCATTGTAAAGACTCCCCCCCCCCACAGTTGCCGGTTTCCCTTAGATTTGTTTGTGTAAAATCTGTTAAATTTTATATAATCAAAATTGCTCATTTTTATCTTTTCTGATCCCTTATTATGTATACAGTCACGAATTCTCCCTCAATCCATAGATCCCAAAAGTGATTTCTTCCTTGCTTCTATAATATGTTGACAATATGATGTTTTATAGTTAGGTCATATAGCTCTGGAGCTTAACTTGATGTATAGTGTGAGGTGTTGGCCTAACCCTAATTTCTGCCAGACTTCTGTCCAGTTTTCTCAAGAATTTTTGTCAAATACGGAGTAATTTCTCTAGTAACTTGAGATTTTGCATCTATCAAATGTTATGCTACTGTATTTGTTTACTTCTATATGTTGTATATGGAATTTCTTCCAACCTCATTTTTCATTTATTTGTTTGTTTGTTTGTTTGTTTTTTAAACCCTTACTTTCCATCTTGGAGTCAATACTGTATATTGGCTCCAAGGCAGAAGAGTGGTAAGGGTAGAAAATGAGGGTCAAGTAACTTGCCCAGGGTCACAAAGCTGGGAAGTGTCTGAGGCCAGATTTGAATCTAGGACCTCCCATCTCTAGGCCTGGCTCTCAATCCACCACCCCATTTTTTAAAAGACGGAACTAACTCATTTTTTTATTTGAAAATTTTTAATTAATATAGAATATTTTTCCATGGTTTCATGAATCATGTTCCTTCCCTCCCTCCCTCCCACCCCCACTCCCATAGCCAATGTGCAATTCCACTGGGTTTTACATGTGTCATTGATCAAGACCTATTTCCATATTATTAATATTTGCACTAGGGTGATCATTTAGAGTCTACATCCCCAATCTTATATATCCCCATCAACCCATGTGATCAAGCAGTTGTTTTTCTTCTGTGTTTCTACTTCCATAGTTCTTTCTCTGTATGTGGATAGTGTTCTTTCTCATAAGTCTCTGAGTTGTCCTGGATCATTGCATTGCTGCTAGTACAGAAGTCCATTACATTTGATTTTACTACAGTGTTTCAGTCTCTGTGTATAATATTCTCCTGGTTCTGCTCCTTTCATCTGCATCAATTCCTGGAGCTCATTCCAGTTCACATGGAATTCCTCCAGTTCACTATTCCTTTGAGCACTATAGTATTCCATCACCAACAGATACCACAATTTGTTCAGCCATTCCCCAATCGAAGGGCATCCCCTCATTTTCCAATTTTTTGCCACCACAAAGAGTGTGGCTATAAATATTTTTGTACACATCTTTTTCCTTATGATTTCTTTGGAGTATAAACCCAACAGTGGTATGGCTGGATCAAAAGGCAGACAGTCTTTTTAAAGCCCTTTGGGCATAGTTCCAAATTGCCATCCAGAATGGTTGGATCAATTCATAACTCCACCAGCAATGCATTAATGTCCCAATTTTGCCATATCCCCTCCAACATTTATTACTTTCCTTTCCTGTCATTTTAGCCAATCTACTAGGTGTGAAATGGTACCTCAGAGTTGTTTTGATTTGCATTTCTCTAATTATAAGAGAATAGTACTAACTCATTTTAATGATTTCTACTTTGAAGAACAGTTTGAGATATACTAGTGATAGACCTCTTTTTCATTATTACTTGAGATCTTTGACCTTTTACTCCTCCATATGAATTTAATTATTTTTCTAGATTCATAAAATATTTGTATTTGCTATAGCACTAAGTAAATTGGAAGGGAGAAGGGTGACAATTTGGATCATATAACTTTGGAAAACTTATATGGAAATTTGTTATTACATGCAGCTGGTAAAATGAAATATCATAATGAAAAAAATATCAGATTATTTTCTTTTAGTTTTTCTTCAAAAAGCCAAATCCTTGTTCTACTCATCAATTCAATTATCTTATTGTTTTTTATTTTATTAATCTCTTTAACTTTAATAAATTACTATGTTACTTAGCTGGTGATTTTTTATTTATTGGTTATTTACTTCTTTTTTTTTTAACTTTTACCTTCTGTCTTAGAATTGATACTATTGGTTCCAAGGCAGAAGAGTAGTAAAGGCTGGGCTATTGGGGGTTAAGTGACTTGCCCAGAGTCACACAGCTAGGGAGTGTCTGAAGTAAAATTTGAACCCAGGATTTCTCATCTCTGGCTCTCTATACATTGAGCAACCTAGCTGCCCCTGAGTTATTTCTTAATTCTTTCCTTAAAGGCCCTTAATTAAAAATAATTTTGGTTACATTCTCATTATTATATGATATGTTTAGAATTTCTGCTTTTTTATATTTTTTGGAGGGGTTAAGACTTTACGTCCTAATATATGGTCAATTCAAATAAAAGTGCCATATACATCTAAGGAATATATACATTAATTTGTTTCCATTCAGCAATTGCCAGAGATCAGCTAGCTTTCATTTTTCTGTTTATAGCCTTAACTTCTTTCTTATTTATCTTTTGGTTAGATTTTTCTAGATCTCAAAGGAATACATTAAAGTTCCCCATTATTATTGTTTTACTTTCTATTTCTGGTTCTTATTCAATTAACTTTTCCTTTTCATATTTATATGGTATGTTATTAAGTGCATATATATATATTTTTTTTTTTTTATTTTAAACCCTTAACTTCTGTGTATTGACTTATAGGTAGAAGAGTGGTAAGGGTAGGCAATGGGGGTCAAGTGACTTGCCCAGGGTCACACAGCTGGGAAGTGTCTGAGGCCGGATTTGAACCTAGGACCTCCCGTCTCTAGGCCTGGCTCTCAATCCACTGAGCTACCCAGCTGCCCCCTAAGTGCATATATATTAAGCATTGACACTCTTTCATTGTCTGTGGAGCATTTAAACACAATTTCCTGCTTATTTCTTTTTATTATGCCTATCTTTACTGTTTGTTAGTTCTTGGTTTTTGTTCTCTGTACTTGAAAAAGTCTAAGATGACACCATTATGTTGGGGTCAATATACACTGTCTGAATATGGCTAATCAGACCAATACAAGCTTGGAAGGCACTACTATGGGTGGAGCACAAATAACTTGTTTGAACATTTGGGAAGGAGATGTTAAATTTGCACATATAATTTCTTTTGAGCTACTACTTTGCTCATAGAGCATAGAGACTTCTTTGATGCTGGTATTCCACACTGGATGATCCTGTGCCAGTAGCTCTCACGTCTCATAATACCAATGTTCTTCAGAGAGACCTTTAGAGTTTCCTTGTATTGCTTCTTCTGACACACATATGAGCACTTGCCTTGAGGGAATTCTCCATAAATTAGTCCTTTACTGTAACCCTATCTGAAACCACTTTTGTCATCTTTGCTTTTTTTTTAAGTTCAGCTGAATGTAAAAAAGACTTAAAGAACTTATAGAGTTTGTTTCAGCCCCTTATTTTAACTATGGGAATCAGATTTCTAACTAGAAGAAATCTTAGAGGGAGGGTGTTGAGTGAGGAAACAGGTCCAGAGAGGTCTAGTGATTTCTCCAGGGTTACACAGCTACTAAATAATCTGAGATAGGATTTGAACCCAAGTCTTCTTTCCAGTAGATTAAGCTGCCTCTTGGGAGGAAACAAACAAGATTATATGTTGGAAAGAAATTAGAGACCTGGGTCAAAAGATCTGATTTCAGACAGCTCACTTTAATACTCATTAGTTGTAGTAGAGCACACCTGTGGTACCTGCTGCTGGGGAGGCTAAGGGCAAGATAGGAAGGCCCAGTTTCAAATACATTCACGCACAACTCAGATACACATACAAACACATGTACACATACACGGGCCCAAAGGCTTCAACTGGTTTGAGGTGGGGGAGGAGAGGGAGAATGAACAAAACATATTTCTTGAAGGTGAAACTGGGAATGAAGGGAAATCCTTGGTGGGAAAAGAACTCTGACAAAGTTTTGATTTGGAAACCAGTCTTTTATCTGCAAGGATCCTTGTGTTTACACATATGTGACTGGAAATGTATGGCTACATAGGGATTAATGAATGCATAGGATTTTATTTCTCCAGTTACATGGAAACCATTTCTATCCTTGGTTTTTGCTACAAAATGATCTGAATGCTGACATTCCAAATCTTTTTAGACCTGCTGCTTTGTCTCCTTCCCCACCCACACTCACATCAGCAAGGACAGATGGAGAATTCTTGGCTTTCTATTCTCTCTCTCCAAACCAGCAAACAGAAATAACAGCAAAAAAGTCAATATCTCATTTTTTCATGATCATGGCATCTAGTGACTGCAGGGGTGGAGGTTAAGGTGGAAATCTGCCCTACCCAGGTGTCTAGAGAATATTTTATGCCATCCACCTTCCTCACTAATCCTAATCTGAGAGCAGTGTGTTTATGTAGGACCAAATTTGGCTGGTGAGTTTGGATTCCTTATCTTTTCTTCTGCAGACTACACTGAGCATAAGGCTGAGTCACTAGAGTGAAAACAGAAAGTTTGCGATGAGTTACTGGAGAAGTTACTTTGATTTTCTTAAACACAAACTCATCCCAATAAGGCAAAATGCCATCTACAGGCAATAAGGAATTATTAATCTGGTTAAAATGAACAGTCAATGAGTATGTAACAAGCATCCTTCCTCTTAATATATAAGTAGATAATATATAATATTATATTAAGTGCTTTGCAAACCTTAAAACTCTCTATAAACATTAGCTATTATTTGTCAGAAAAGAGATAAGGGCTACACCAACAGAATATTCATATATTGGTTGCTTTATCTCAGTTGTGCTTAATTTTGTTGTCATTGCAAATAAAGGTTCAAAGGTGAAGAGAACAAAAAGGAAAAGGCATAAATAAGGAAAGTTTTAAAATAATGTTAGTAAAAACCCCTAGAAACTTAAGGCTAGAATTAGTGTCAGTGCAAAGACCAGAACCCAAGACTCTTGACTACCAATCCAATTCTTTCTTATTATGGTTGTTGAAATTTGATCTCCCTCAGCAAACCGGCCCTTCCAGAGCAGCTGACCCTGGTCAGATGGCCCAGGCCTAGCAGCTGGTAGGGAGGGACTAGTTTCATAGTAGAAAACAGTGCTAAAAACAGCACCTAGTACAGTGCCTTGTACATAGTGGACATTCAAAATATTTGAGTTACATTCTAGAATGAAATCAGAGTCTTCCTGCCTCAATGTGCACTATTGTAGCCATCAGCCAGCTGTGGGACCAAAGGCAAGTTGTTTCACTTGTCCAGGCTTTAGCTTTCTTGTTAGTAAAAATGAGGGTTGAACTTCTAAGGTCCCTTACAAACTAAACCTATGTATGACCTCTGATCTTTAAGTTAGTACTTAACTGATTTTTCAAATCAGGAAAATTGAGGCCCAGGAAGTAGAGGATTATTCCAGAGTAGGTTAGTTAGGTTAGTGCCCTCACCTTTTTTAGGGGCAGCCTAGCCCTAAGCCCACTTCTGGTCCATGAGAACCTCTCAAAAGCTTGGGAAGGGGAAGGTAGCTGACCTCAACTGATTTGGTTCAAATCTGACTCACATACTTCCTAACTGTGTTATCCTGGGCAAGTCACTTAATCCTGATTTCATGTCCTTGCTATTCTTCTACCTTAAAATTGATACTAACAGAAGATAAAGGTTTTAAAAAAAAAAAGCTTGGGAAACCAAAATTTAGAGGGATAGTAGATGCCTGAAAGATAGGTTCCCTTTCCTACTTTACTTTTCCTCTCCTGTGGATACTTCCCTATGTACACAAACTATGTTGAAAGGTAGCTGAGGACTACCACTCCTATGGCAGCATTATTCTTTCCCTGCAACAGTCCGTCTTGTGTCACCCACTGGGCCTAATTGTCCTGTCCCTTCAAAGGACCACTGCTTTTGGGGCCAAGAGGATTGACTCACAGGACCAGGACCAGAGCAACATTTGGCCTCCATCTTCAACCCTAAGTAGAATCAGAGCATATGTATCACAAGTCAGTAAGCTAATAAGTACTGATTAAGCACTTACTGTTTGTCAAAAACTATCCAATCCATGGGGAATGCAAAGAATAGCAAAAACTGGGTCCTTGCCTTTAAGGTGCTCACATTCTGATGAATTCAACACACAAAGAACTATTTATATACAAGATATATTCAGAGTAGCTATGTGACCCTGGGCAAGTCACTTAACTCCAATTGCCTAGCTTACTAGTTATTATAGATATTGACACTTAAAATCAATTCTAAGACATAAGGAAAGGGTAAAAATGAAGTCACATACTGATTATATAAAAGAAACCTCAGAGGGAAGACACTAGCTATTGGAAGTTAGGGTGAAGGTGAGCAGGATTTGGAGCTAAATCTTAGAAGAAGCCAGGGAAGTCAGTTGACAGAGATGAGAAGGGAATGCATTCCAGGCATGTGGGGAAATCATGGCTTCCACCTCTCCCCTACCTGAAGAATTCTCCAGAAAGGAATTCTTCATACCATTTTCACTGGCTCCAGCCTCCACACCTCTGTCCTGTACCAACCTTCTTTCTTAGAAGAGCATAAGGGTTATTACCAGTCATTTTTGTTTTCCAATGCTATATAGGTCAGGTCTGACTGAGTCTGGTCTAAGAGCTCAGACTTGGGATCAGAGTTAAATTAAACTAGAATGGAAAGAATGCAATATTGAGAGGTAGCTAGGTAGTGCAGTGGACAGTGATCCATGCCTGGAGTTGGGAGGTCCTGGGTCCAAATTTAACCTCAGACACTTCTTGACTATGTGCCTTTGGGAAAGTGATATAACCTCAGTTTCATAGCCCTCATTGCTATTCTGCCTTAGAACCAATACTCAGTATTGATTTGAAAATAGAAAGTAAGAATTTTTAAAAAATTAAAAATGTAGCTTTGATTGGTGTAGATAGAAGCAGTACCACCTTCAGCTCCATCCATAAATGTCATCAAGATATGTTGGGTCAGATGAATATGACATTTGTCATGGTAGTGAGACATCTACCAATTCTAAGGAGTACAGAGATTTGGTGGACTGTTTTTTGTTTTTAATCTCCTAGGCAACCAAGATCAACCAAATCTCAGGGACAGCTTCCTTGCAACTTAGGGGGAAAAAACAAAATATTTCAGTCTACTTGGCAAAAACTTCTTTTTCCTTGAACAAATCTATAATAACCTCAAACAAAGTCCCAACTGCCCCTCCCTGGTTACAACTCTTTTTTTTTATTTCTCTCAACTCAAGAAAATATGTTATTGGTGCCTCTTGTTTTTATATCACAGCCATTTTCAGATATACTTCCTTCTCCCATCCATTATCCCACAATGGAGACCTCCTCCTTTAAAAGAAAGACAGTTAAGGAAATTTTAGTAATCCTCTTTGATACTGTCTACAACATAATAACCTTTCACTTCTCTACCAAAAGAAGGACCCTCCTCATCTCTTCTCTAGGTTCACCTTGTTATTTTTCAGAACTTATGTCCAGAACTAGATAGAAACTGATGCTTTATTTATTGGAAATGCTGGTTTTTCTCATCTTCCAAATCTCCTAGTTATACATCCTCCACTTCTCAGAAGATCATTTCAGTTATGATTTTCTAGGTACTTGATTATTCTAAAAGAACAAAAATATATTTATGAATGAAAGTGCCACCAGGGAATGAGATAGCCTCCTCTATATCAAATAATAATGGGCATCCTTGCTTTCTCCTGTATTGACTGGAAAAGACTCTAGTGTATCCTCATTGTATATAATAATTCCTTTTGGTTTTAGACAGATACTTTTTATATTATAAAAAAAGGTTTTTTTATTCCTATACTTTGAATTTGTTCTTTTTTTTTTTAATAGCATAGGTAAGTGTTGCACTTTGTTACAGGCTTTTCCTACATCAACTGACATAATCTTGTGACTTTGGATGTTTTTATTTTTTATTATATTGATGGATTTCCTAATGTTGAACCATCCTTGCTTGCATTTATGCTATAAAATCCAACTTGGTCAAAATTAATGAAACTTTGGATACATTACTGTAGTTTTTTAAAAATCATAATTTTTTTATTTTTTCCAATTACATGTAAAAATTGGTAGTTCTCAAAAATTTTGAATTCCAAATTCTCTTCCTCTCTCCTACCCCACCCCACTCCTTGGGAAGGTAAGCAATTTCATGTAAGTTACATTGGACAGTCATGCAAAATATATTTCCATTTTAGTCATGTTGTGAAAGAAAACACAGACCCCTTCCCCAAACACAAGAAAAATAAAGTTTAAAAAAGTGTTCTTTTATTCAGACTCCATCAGTTCTTCCTCTGGAAGTGGTTGGCATTTTTCATCATGAGTCCTTCAGAATTTTCTTAGATCATTATATTGCTGAGAATAGCTAAGTCATTCACAATTGATTATCATATATTATTGCTCTTAATATATACAATGTTCTCCTAATTCTGTTTACTTTACTTTGCATCAGTTCATATAAATCTTTTCAGATTTTTCTGAAAGCATCTTGCTTGTCACTTCTTATAGCACAATAGCATTCTTTTTTTTTTTTTTAATTTTTTTAAACCCTTAACTTCTGTGTATTGGCTCCTTGGTGGAAGAGTGGTAAGGTTGGGCAATAGGGGTCAAGTGACTTGCCCAGGGTCACACAGCTGGGAAGTGTCTGAGGCCAGATTTGAACCTAGGACCTCCCATCTCTAGGCCTGATTCTCAATCCCAGTTGCCCCAGCACAATAGTATTCTATCAGCAATACATATCACAATTTATTCAGCCATTTCCCATTTGATGGCATTCCCTCAATTTATAATTTTTTTGCCACTATATAAAGAGCTGCCATAAGCATTTTTGTACATACAGGTCCTTTTCCTTTAAAAAAATATCTTTAGTATATAACCTATTAGCACTATTGCTAAATCAAGGGGTACACACAGTTTTATAGTCTTTTGGGCATAGTTCCAAATTGCTCTTGAGAGTGGTTGGATCAGTTCACAACCTCACCAACAATGGATTAGTGTTCTGATTTTCCCACGTTTCCTCTAACATTTGACATCTTTTTCTGTTATATTAACCAATCTGACAGATGTGAGGTAGTACATCAGAGTTGCTTTTAATTTGCATTTCTCTAGTCAATAATGAGTTTTTTTATATAATTATAAATAGTTTTGATTTCTTCATCTGAAAACTGCTTGTTCATACCCTTTCACATCAATTGGGGAATGATTTGTATTCTTATAAATTTAAGTTGGTTCTCTATATATTTGAGAAATGAAGCCTTTATCAGAGATAGTTGCTATACCCTCACCCCATTTTCTTATCTTCTAGATTTAGATGCATTGGTTTTGTTTGTGGAAAACAATTTTAATTTAATGTTATCAAAAATATCCATTTTACATCTTGTAATACTCTCTTTTTCTTGTTTAGTCATAAATTCTTCCCTTATCCATAGAGCTGACTTTGTTTATAATAGTATCTTTTATATTCAAATTATGTACCCATTATCTTGGTATACAGTGTCAGACGTTGATCTATATCTAGTTTCTGCCAAATTGCTTTCTGGTTTTCCCAGCAATTTTTGTCAAATAGTGAGTTCTTGTCCCAAAAGTTTGGATCTTCAGCTATACCAAACATTAGATTTGCTACAGTGTATTATGTTCCTAATTTATTTGACCGACCCATCACCCTCTTAGCCAGTATCAGATTATTTTCATGAGTATTGCTTTGTAATACAGTTTGAGATCTAGTATGACTTTGATAGGATTTTGTTAAAAAATTTAAAATGGATATTGATTAATGATATTGATTTATGGTTTTCCTTCTGTGTTTTATCTTTTCCTGGCTTAAATACTATGACTAAATTTGTCTTATAAAAGGATTCTGATTGGGACTTTATCAGTTTCTGAAAATAATTTGTGTATTATGGGTACTAATTGTCACTTAAAACTTTGATAGACTTCTTCTGTGAATCAGGACTAGGATTTCTCCCCCTCAGTTCCTTTACAAGACTAGATTATTGAAGTTCTCTATTTCAGTCTTCTCTCAGTTGAAGGTATTACTCTATTCCCTTTGTGTTCTCGGTTGTGTTAGCATATAACTGTGCCTAATAGATAATGGTGATCATTTGTCTTTCTTCTGTTTTTGTTTGAATTTCACTTTGTTCATTTGCCATTCTATCGATAGAATCTTCTGCCCTCTTGTTTCTAATCAGATTGGTTAAAAGTTTAATCAATATTGTTAGTCTTTTCAAAGATGAACTTTCAGTTTTATTCATCATTTCTATAGGCTTTTTATGTTTTGCAAATTAAATTTTCTCTTCTTTATTTCAATATCTCCTCTAGTGCTTAGTGATTATTTTAGAGTTGCTTAATTTTTGATTTTTTGATTTTTTTGAAATGCATATTCAATTCATTAGTCCTTTCTTCTTCTATTTTTTTAAAAATGTTGTTTGTAGGGATATGATCCCCAAGGGACTGTTAGCTACATTTAAGAAATTTTTGTATATTGCTTTCCAAATTATTCATTTCTTCCATAATTTGTTCTTTGGCTCACTAATTATTTAGGATTTAATTGTTGTTTCCATTTGCATCTGTGTCTTTTGTTTATGATCCTTGATTATTGATTTTAGAAGAAATTACTTTTAAAAATTGTTTTATGTCTTATAAAGTTTGTATTTATTGTTTTTGCTTTTTTTACATATTTCAATAATCCCTGTACATGGTCGATTTTTGTAAAATGTTTCATGTGGTGCTGAGAAATATGTATATTCTTTAGCAATTTCATTTAGAACATGTCATAAATCTTTTGGCTCTAGTTTTAACTCTACCAAATCATCACCATATATTTTCTATTTTGTTTATGTATCTCTTGGACAAAAAAAAAAGAGTTATTGAAATCTCCTTCCACTATTATGTCACTGTCTATGTATCCTTGTAGCTGAATTTAAATTCTAAAGTATTAGAAATATATAAGTCTAATATTGAGGTAGGGTAAGTGGTTTTTCTAACCACAAAATCCCTAATGTTATATCCATTATAAATTCCCCATCTCTCTTTATAGAATCTCTCTTCTTTCATAAGAGCTTTCAACAACGGCTCCCCTCCCTACGACTGTAACAAAACTTTTCTCTTTTCTATCTCCTTAAAACCTCCCCTTTTGTTTCTTGGCCCATATCTTTGTAGGTTCTCTTCTTCCTGAATGTCTAAAGAAGTCGTTTTCCCTTCATTGTTAGCCTTTGATTTGATTAAGGTATATCACATATTCCTCTTTATTTTCTTTCTCTACTCCTTCTCATTTTTAAATTTGTCTTGAAACAACAAAACAAAACAAAATATTGATTCCCTAATAAGGCAGGATGTTGTCAGGCTGAGTCTGTGATGTTTCAGTCCTATTTCTCCACCATCACTTTTGTTTGACTTCTGTTTACAACTTGTTTCCTTGTGTACATTTAGAAAGAAATATCTTACTGGTCTTTCTCTTATTATTTTGTTATTTTTGTCTAGAGTGTTTGAGAAGCAAATTATCTTTTCGGGTCTGTTTTTTTCTGGGGATATTTCAAACACCTCTTTTTTTTTTAAAACATTTATTAATATTCATTTTTAACATGATTACATGATTCATGCTCCTACTTTCCCTTTTACCCCCTGCACTCCCCCCACCCATGGCCGATGCACATTTCCACTGTGTCATTGATCAAGACCTATTTCCAAATTGTTGTTGGTTGCATTGGTGTGGTAGTTTCGAGTCTACATCCCTAATCGTGTCCACCTCAGCCCATGCGTTCAAGCAGTTGTTTTTCTTCTATGTTTCCTCTCCTATAGTTCTTCCTCTGAATGTGGGTAGTGTTCTTTACCATAAGTTCCTCAGAACTGTCCTGGGTCATTGCATTGCTGCTGGTACAGAAGTCCATTACATTGGATTTTACCACAGTATATCAGTCTGTGTTCAATGTTCTTCTGGCTCTGCTCCTTTCGCTCTGCATAATTTCCTGGGGGTCTTTCCAGTTCACACGGAATTCCTCTAGTTTATTATTCCTTTGAGCACAATAGTATTCCATCACTAGCATATACCACAATTTGTTCAGCCATTGCCCAATTGAAGGACATACCGTCCTTTTCCAGTTTTTTGCCACCACAAAAAGCACAGCTACAAATATTTTCGTACAAGTCTGTTTATCTATGATCTCTTTGGGGTACAAAGCCAACAATGGTATGGCTGGATCAAAGGGCAGGCAGTCTTTTATAGCCCTTTGAGCATAGTTCCAAATTGCCATCCAGAATGGTTGGATCAGTTCACAACTCCACCAGCAATGCATTAATGTCCCAATTTTGCCACATCCCCTCCAGCATTCATTACTCTCCCCTTCTTTCATTTTAGCCAATCTGCTAGGTGTGAGGTGATACCTCAGAGTTGTTTTGATTTGCATTTCTCTAATTATTAGAGATTTAGAACACTTTCTCATGTGCTTATTGATACTTTTGATTTCTTTACCTGAAAATTGCCTATTCATGTCTCTTGCCCATTTATCAATTGGGGAATGGCTTGATTTTTTATACAACTGATTTAACTCCTTGTATATTTGAGTAATTAGACCCCTGTCAGGGTTTTTTGTTATAAAGATTTTTTTTCCCAATTTGTTGTTTCCCTTCTGATTTTGGCTGCATTGTTTTTGTTTATACAAAAGCCTTTTAGTTTAATATAATCAAAACCATTTAATTTACATTTTGTAATTTTCTCTCTTGCTTGGTTTTAAAATCTTTCCTTTCCCAGAGATCTGACAAGTAAACTACTCTATGTTCACTTATTTATAGTTTCCCTCTTTATATTCAAGTCATTCACCCATTCTGAATTTCAAACACCTCTTTTTATTGAATATTTTTGTCTTTTCTTACATTTCTGGTTAAATTCAGAGTTTTAGGGTTGGTCAGCTTAGGGTTGTGCTTTGAAATACATTATGCCATTCCTTTTTGTATTTTATGGTTGCTGTAGAATAGTCTTGTATCAACTGAATTTCTTTTCCTTTTGTCTGAAAGTCTATCTTCTGGTAACTTGCTGAATTCATTTTTTTCCAATATAATTTTAAAAGTTAACCACTACATGTCATGGAATTTGCAGCTTTGGGTTTTTTCCCCTAGAAGTGACCTATGGATTCTTTAGATCAATATTGCCAAGGGCATTGTACCCCCAAAACTATAGGAGTGTTTCAGGCAAACTATAAGCAGGGAAATTCCCTTGCTCTCTTCTATCCTTGTGACGCCTAACCCAAAACATCTGATAACTCCTATAAGACCCTGAGAAGATTATCCTCTTTGGATCATTAGATGGACAGAGAGATACACCTCCTTGATATCATCAAATTGTATCTCAGACATCCATCTGTTCCCTAAATTATGAGTGTCATCCCATATGTCTCAAGGCAGACCCAGTCAGATGACCAACCCCTCCCCATCCACCCACCGAATGCCCAAGTGTTTACTAAACTAGAGTCACGTCTTCACCGTGGCACAGAGTTATGTCTCCACTATTGTAAAGAATATAAAATCCCCAGAATTGATGTCTTCTAGGGGACAGCTTTTCATCAATGCTGCCCTCCCAAGGAACAGCTCCCCATCTTGCTGTTCCACCCTGCTGTCCTCCTGGCCATTCTAAACATTACTTTCTAAATTAATAAATTTCTCTTTTTATTTTTAAGCTAAGTTTCAGAGTCTTGCATTCTTGCAAAAGGTACCCTTCCTGGGGCAGCTGGGTAGCTCAGTGGATTGAGAGCCAGGCCTAGAGACTGGAGGTCCTAGGTTCAAATCCGGCCTCAGACCCCCACTTGACCCCCATTGCCTACCCTTACCACTCTTCCACCTATAAGTCAATACACAGAAGTTAAAGGTTTAAAATTAAAAAAAAAAGGTACCCTTCCCAAACCCCAGGGTTCACTTCTAGCACCCCACAACAAGTACTTTGTTTTTTCTATATTCAGAAGTTCTCAGCAGTTTTTTTTTTCCTCTCACATTGTGGTGGTCTTATTTTTTTTTTTATTTGTTTTGTTCTCCTTGGAGACCTATAATGTTTAAGTAATCTCTACACATCTCATTTTCCAAATTATTATGTTTTACTTGCACAAAGAACATGCTATCTTTTAATATTCATGCTTTTTATTCCCTTCTTCCATATTATCCTTCATGTTTGTGTATCTGCCTTCCCAATCGATTATTACCTCTTTAGTTTCTTCAGTGAGATTTGCCACAATGGATTTGAGTTTCTTTACTCTGACCATTATTTCTTCTATGCAGGCCATAAATTCTGCTTTCATAATTCTTACTTCTCTTTTAAACCATTCAAAGACATCATAATGAGCTTCTAAATTTTCTCCCTCCGATTCCTCTTTCCCATCTTTTGAAAAGAGAAGAAATTCTACAGCCATTAAAAATATGTATAGAGGGCAAGTAAGTGGGAGCCAAGGCATGGAGAGGGGAGGATTTGGGTTCAAATCTGTCCTCAGACACTTCCTATCTGTGTGACCCTGGACAAGTCACTTACCCCAATTGTCCTTATCAATACTTGGTATTGATTTTGAGACAAGGTAAGGGTTTAAATTTACATGTGTATGTTTAATGTTTATGTGTGTATATGTATAGTGAAGCAAAACAAATTATGCATTAGCACAGAGAGAAGGAGAGAGACTGAGACAGAGAGGAGGATAGGAAGGGGGAGGAGGGAGAGGAACAGAGAACAGAGACAGGGGAGAAGGAGAAAGAGAGAGAGGTGGGGGAGAAAAGGAAGGAAGGAAGGAGGGACAGAAGAAAATGTTTTATTTTGCACTGAGTCCATCTGGGGGTGAAAAACATGATTCATTATTGGAATTATGGTTAGTCATTGCATTGTTTAGAGTTACTATGTTTTTCAAAGGTGTTTATCTTTACAACACTTGTTATTGTATGAACAGTTTTCCTAGTTCTGCTCACTTTACTTTGAATCCTAGGATTTTCTGAAACTATACTCCATAATTTCTTTCAACATAATTTTCCTCTTTTCAGTATCTCCTCTTTTGTACTTGATTTATTGGTTACTTTCTGATTTTAAAATGCATATTAAGCTAATTAATTATCTCTTTTTCTATTTTATTAATGTAACAGTACAAAAAAATATAATTTCCCCCATCCAGAGAACTTAGGTAATTTTAGTCATTTCTCTGTTATTTTCTCTTGTTGATGATTGTTTTACATCTTTCTCCCTGATAGTGGTTTTTCTGGGTGTTGGCTCTCAAAGTGTCTCAGTCTCCTCCCAAGCTGAGCAATTCTCCTGCTTAGATCTTTGCTCCTAGTGACTTCTGTGGGAACAGAACTAGCCCTAGCACAATTCAAGCCTTCTCTCGAGCATAATAAGAGTTCTAAACAGCTAAACACATGTATCCTACTCTGGCTCTCTCTGTTCCATAAGGAAATTTTCTTACTGAACTCTGTTGAAGCTCAGAGAACAACCAAAGCAAGTGTCTCTCTTTTGATTCTTCTCAGCATTGAGAGGAGAGAGGAATAGTTCTTTTGACAGTCTGTGGGTCAGTTTGTGCTGCCGTACTGCTGCAGCAGGGTAGGTGATTTGGGGGTGGGGGTTCTATACGAGTGGTCAGAGTTTAGGGTTATTAGCTTTCTCTGCTCTTAAGTCATTGGATTTTTATCTTGCTTTGAGACAATCTTAGGGTTCTATATTATGGAGACAGCTGTAATTGCTTTCTCTTTTGTGTGCAATTTCTATTTCTATTTTGGAGAGTTTTCAGAAGTTATGAGAATCAGAGAAAATGTATATTCCTATACCTTAGTGGTCACACTAAGTCTAATACTTTTGATAATATCAATTCTCTGTACTTTCTTTTTAAAAAATTTTTTTAACTTAATTAATTAATTTAGAATATTTTTTCCATGGTTACATGATTCAGTTTCTTTCCCTCCCTCCCTTCTTCCCTCCTCCCTCTCAAAGCCAACACACAATTCAATTAATATTTGCAATAGAGTAATCATTTAGAGTCTACATCCCCAAACATATCCCCATCAAACTATGTAATCAAGGAAATGTCTTTCTTCTGTGTTTCTACTCCCACAGTTCTTTCTCTGGATGTGGATAGCATTCTTTCTCACAAGACCCTCAGAATTGTCCTGTATCATTGCATTGCTGCTAGTAGAGAAGTCCATTACATTCAATTGTACCACAGTCTATCCATTTGTGTATAATGTTCTCCTGGTTCTGCTCCTTTCACTCTGCATCAATTCCTGGAGGTTGTTTCAGTTCACATGGAATTTTTCCAGTTCATTATTCCTTTTAGCACACTATATTCTATCACCAACAGATACCACATTTTGTTCAGGCATTCCCCAATCTATGGGCATTCCCTCATTTTCCAATTTTCTGCTATCAGAGTGTGGCTATGAATGTTTTTGTACACATATTGTAAGGATGAAAAAGGGGTTTTATGGGTTCAATATATTAAAAGGTGGTCACCAGGGGAAATTTCCCCAATTAAGGAATAATCTCAAGTCAAAATTGACTTTTATGGGAGTTTATTTATTTTCAATTAGAAAAGCTGAAGATAGGGAGATTGAGAGAGAGAAACTCTCGCCCTGACCAGAGGCCCAGACCAGGTAAGAATTTAGAGGCCTAGCAGAGGGGCACAGAGGTTAATTAAACAAGGCTTCTAGCCACAAGGCCTCCTCCAGTAAGAGAGGCCTCCTTAAGGCTAGAGCCTCCAGAAACTCCAAGGGAAGAAAAAGAGAGTCAGCCTAACTTACCCATGTGACAATTCAAAGGGAAGCAGTCAGAGGTCCCACCAGAGTCTCAGCATTCCAACACTCCTCCATGAACCAGAAGAGGTTCTCACCCGATGCTGTCTTCCACCCAATCCCCAGCTGACTAAGGATCCTCTCCTTTTAAAGGGGTCACTTATGCATCACTTCCTGCTCCTCCCTCCTAATTCACATGTCCAATCACAATAGATGCTTTCTCATAGAAAGCATAGGGGGCAGTGCCTCAATTTTGATTGGTTACTCACTCTAGGACATGTGGGTTAGGAACTCCCAGAACTGGAAGGTGCTCTCACCTTTGTGTAGACTTAATTTAATTATCACAATATTTTTCTTTATTATCTCTTTGGGATACAAACCCAGCAGTGGTATGGCTATATCAAAGGGCAGGCAATTCTTTGTGCTTTCTACAACTCTTTCTTATCATATGCTTAAGACATAGTTTTGCTTCTTAAAATTTTCCAATTGAAAATGCTACTTTTCCTCATTCTGAAGATGTAAATGAATTAATGCTACCTCCTATGAAATATGTATGTATAAATACATACAGAGATATATCTTATATACATAGCTGTAATAATAAATAAGGCCTTGTGTTTTTATTGTGATCTTTGTCTATGGGAAATTTATTCACCCTCTCCTATAGAAACTGAGTTGTCATATCATACGTAGAATCCCAAGGAAAAAGCAGGCCTTTAATTCTTCAGTTGAGAGACTTTCAAGGCCATTTTTTCCTGGTGTTTGCCAAATAATTCACATGTATCCTCTAAATGGAAATTGTCCTTTCCTTTTTGCTTTCATCTCTAAAGCCAGCCAAGATGGTTTTTTTTTTCTTTTTTCAGTGGTAGATGAGTAATAATCTTGATCCAGATAGCCCTCTAGCTCTTGGGATCATAGATAAGAATTTCCATGCTTCCTTTATTAGTTAACCTTGAGTAAATCAGGGAACATTCAACTTTTATATATTCATTCCCCTTGTCCAAATCCTGTGATAAAGGAGACCAAAGCAGTAATCTGGAAGTAGCAGTAGATGGAAGCCATCTTGTTCTATCAATTACCATAATAGAATTCCTCAAAGTAAGTAGAATCTCAAACATATATCAGGGAGTGGGCCTTTCCATTTAAAAAAAAAGGGAAATGTATGAATTCATCTTTGGAGCTGGCATACCACCACTAAAATCTGAATATGGTTTATACCTTTAAGACATCTCAGTTACCTGAGCAGAATATCCTTTAATAAAGTTTTTTTGCTTTTTTGAATGTGAAATACCTATGCCTAGCCTTCCTCTTTCCTTCTCTGGTGAGGACCCAAGGTTACAATGTAATTTATTTGAAGAGATATTTGCATTTTAAAATTCACTGAACTAAAGGAACCCTTATTTTAGTTGCTGCAGGTTAAATAGTGACATGAAAGTTCGTAGAGTTGCCTAGCTTCCCCACAGTCTAGCAGATATCTAAAAAGATACCAGAAAGAGAATCAATCAAGAAAACTAAAGAAAAACACCAATAAGATCCTCTATTCAGAGTGAAACTGACAAAAAACCCACTTCCGTAACCTGTGGATATTTGGAGAAAGGTCAGGACAAGGTAGACAATAAAGAGTGTGAACTCCAGTAATAGTCCTAAAGTCAGTACTCTGAGACCTGCCAGGGAGAGTTTGAATGCAGCCCAATATCACAGAACCTGAATCATAATCATGAGCAGAGATGCCCTAGGGGAAGATGAAGCCAAGAACTAGACTATCAGAGAAAGAGGTATAAGGAAATATCCAGTTCTAGGAGATTGGTTGGGACCACATACTCCTCAGAGCATTTGGAGTCCCAGAAGGAGAAATAGTCAACTCAACAACTGTGTGCCCCCTCTGGGGATCATTGGAGGAAGCTGAAACCAGTATAATCTCAAACATCCACTGTTCAGGGCAACAGCAGAAGAAAGAACCAACTCCTGGGTAGGGATACAAAAAAGGGCTAAAGTCAACACCTTTATTAATACGACAAGAGAGAACGTAGAAGCCAGGAATATAGGTGAGAGCATGCCCCGATTCCAGCCATTCCTATTAGAACTTTAGTAATAGTGGCAACCAGATTATGAAGATGACAGGAACTAGCCACACCATACAAAAATGCAGAGGGATGGAGTGTGGCCCTAACACAAAGTCCAAAACTAGGAGTTGAAGCTGAAGGGATGATAAAATAAAAGAAAAAATAAATGCAGTGAAGAAATCCTTTGGGTTTAGAAAAGCCCAAGAGAATAAATCAAAAGAAGAAAGGAACTCCACAATAAATATAAGTAGAATCTGAGAGAAAAGAATGAATTGGCTACAAGGACTCTAAGAATAGGTGTAAGAAATGGAGAAAGCTATAAACAGTGAAATAAAAAGTGTGGAGGAAATAATATAAAGTGGAATAATTAACTTAGAAAAGAAGAAAGAAAACTTTATTCAAGTAGCAGTTTCTTTGAAAATTAGAATCAAGTAAAAAGAGCTCAGTGATTACAGGAGACAATAAGAAATTAGAGGAAAATCAAAAAATTGAAGAAAAATGTAAGGTATAACTACCATAAGAAAAACAAGTGATCTGCCAGCCATACCACTGCTGGGTTTATACCCCAAAGAGATAAAAGGGGAAAAGACTTGTGCAAAAATATTTATAGCCTTGCTCTTTATGGTGGCAAAAAATTGGAAAATGAGGGGATGCCCTTCGATTGAGGAATGACTGAACAAATTGTGGTATCTGTTGGTGATGGAATACTATTATGCTCAAAGGAACGTGAACTGGAATGACCTCCAGGAATTGATGCAGAGTGAAAGGAGCAGAACCAGGAGAACATTATACCCAGAGATGGATAGACTGTGGTACAATTGAATGTAATGGACTTCTCTACTAGCAGCAATGCATATCCAGAGCAACTCTGAGGAACTATTAAGAAAGAACACTGTCCACATTCAGAGGAAGAACTCTGGGAGTAGAAACACAGAAGAAAAACAGCTGCCTGATCACATGGGTTGATGGGGATATTGACTCTAAACAAGCACTCTAGTGCAAATATCAATAATATGGAAATAGATCTTGGTCAATTTAATATCAATAATCAATAATAATAATAGGGGGCAGCTGGGTAGCTCAGTGGATTGAGAGTCAGGCCTAGAGAGGGAGGTTCTAGGTTCAAATCTGGCCTCAGACACTTCCCAGCTGGGCAAGTCACTTGACTCCCATTGCCTGCCCTTACCACTCTTCTGCCTTGGAGCCAATACATAGTATTGACGCCAAGATGGAAGGTAAGGGTTATTAAAAAATAATAATAATATGGAAATAGATCTTGATAAACAATGACACATATGAAACCCAGTGGAATTGCGCTTTGGCTATGGGAAGGGTTTGGGGGAGGGGAAGGAAAGAACATGAATCTTGTAACCATGTAAAAATATTGTAAATTAATTAATTAAATAAAAATTTCCAAATTAAAAAAATTTTTCCATAAGATCTGATTGTAGGGCCCACAGAATTTCTTGCCTCAAAATGCCTAATTTCAATCAATCCATACCAAGGCCATTCATTTTGCCATGATTTTTCACAATGCAAAAAATAAGAGCAATATAGGCGATAAATCATTTAATTAATTGTTCCTTTTTTGGAGATCTATGAAATAATTTATTTCATTTTTAACATTACTGATGCCCAAACTCAATAGAAACAGAGTCACTAATCCCTACATAAAACAAACAAACAAACAAACAAAAAAACAAGTGATCTGGGAAATGGGTTGAAAGGTAATTTAAGAATCACTGAATTCCCTGAAAACCACGATCAAATCCTGGATACTGTGTTTCAAGAATGCATAAAAGAAAGCAATCTACATCTATTAGAATAAGAACGAATAATGAATTTTTTTAAAAAATCCCTTGCTATTCTATCTCAAATAAAAACTCAGATTGAAAATGTTTGGATATAATAACTAAAACCCAAAACTTCTTTGTCAAAAACAAACAAATAAAAAAAGTGTTCAACTACCAAGGAACTCCACTCAGGATCACATTGGACTTTGCAATTATTATGAAGGAGATAAAATCTTGGAATGTAAAAAAAGGAAAAGATAAATTCTTTTAACCAAGAGAATTTAATTCAGTAAGGAAAAAAATTGCTCTTTAAGAGAATAGAAAAGATTAAAATAGAGTAGAAACTTTGTAATTCATCTAAACTTTGTAATATAAACATAGTAGAAAAGAGAAATGTAGGATGGTAAATATATTTGATCAGTTGGAAATTGTTCAAAATGATGATCTGTTTATATTCTAATAGTGAGAAAAGAAACAAATATCTCTTTAGAATTACAACATTTTCAAGTATAACAGGGTTTAGAAAGAAAAACAGCAACTGGAGGGGGTTAGTTTTCTTCTGTTTTGATGGTGTTAAAAGAGAAAAGAAAAGGGAGAGGAAAAAAAATATAAGGGAGGAAAGAAAAAGAGAAATATAGCATTTTATATAAGTGTAGTATGAGGGAAGAAGAAGATACAAATATGGAAGAAGGGATGGGGAGAGCTGGCCATTTCATGATACTTATTCTTGTCTGAATCACACAAAGATGGGTTGACTTAAAACACACACAAAAATTGACATGGTATATATTAAATTCAACAAAGAAAGCAGCAGGGAGAGGGAAAAGGAAGGTTTAAACAGGAAAGTTGAGTTAGGGAAGGAATACTCACAAGCAAATCAAACTTCATTTTAGGGGGCAGGTAGGTGACTCAGTGGATTGAGAGCCAGAAACAGGAAGTTCTAGGTTCAAATGTGACCTCAGACACTTCCTAGCTGTGTGACCCTGGGCAAGTCACTTAACCCCCATTGCCTAGCCCTTATTGCTCTTCTGCCTTGGAACCAATATTGGTTCCAAGTCAAAAGGTAAGGGTTTTAAAAAATAACTAAAAAACAAAAAACAACTCCATCTTAAAAGGTTAAATCATAAGCAGGAGATTAACAGGGGGAAAAAAGTACAAGAACTAGTAATTAGAGTCTGGATCAGATGAAGAAAGGAGGGGCAATTTAGAACTCTTTCCTGAAGTAACTAAACTGTGTTTACTCTTTGATTCAGTGATACCACTACTAGGCTTATACTCCAAAGAGATCAAAGAAAGATGAAAAGGACCCACATCTGCAAAAATATTTATAGCAGCTCCTGTCACAATGGGGAAAAAACCTGGAAACTAAGGAGGTCCCACCAATTGGGAAGTGACCAAGCAAAATATGTTATAAAAATACAATAGAATATTACTCTAATGATAAAAGGGATAATTTTAGAGAAATCTGCACAGAACTACAAGAAACAATTCAAAGTAAATCCGTGAACTTGAACAATAATAACAATGGTATATAAGGATATGTTTTTGCTCAGGTAGGTTAGACAGGTTTGTTTAGGCAGTTTAAATATATATTTATCAGGTGGTAGAAGGGGAGGTATTGACAGTTATCTCTAGAATCCTGCCCACTCTTCTCCAAGGGTGACTGATACCTGTCTGAAGGGGAATAGTACAAATGGACTTGAGACTGGCTGCTCTTTTCTAATTTGAGAGAGGGAATACCAAACTAGAATTAATATTTATCTGCCCACCTGAAATACTGATAATCAAGAAGCATGATTTTTAGGTTCAAAAGGCACTAGTTTTTCCCAGAAAGGTATTCCTTGAAAGGACAGCTAACACCTGCAAGCTTGACTACTCCCTAAATGCTGGTGATGAAATTATGAATAAAGAGTAAATCCATTTATCCAAAGCAATATCAAACAGAAATTAGCTTTCTACAGATTAGAATACAGTAGAAATTACACAAGAGAACAAGCTCTTTGATCATGATCAACTAAGACCCAGTTTTCACCCAGAGGGAAATTCAGCTGATTTCTAGGGAAGGAAGCAATCAGGGACATATTGAGGTGCTAACACTGACCCTGAACTCACACAGAACTCTCTGACTTGCCACCCATCATATAATGGACAGCAAGGTTAAACTAGCCAAAATGATCTACAAATACATGTATATATGTATTGTGAAGAATATATTTTTTTTCTCAGTATCACATGCAACTTTTACAAAAATTGACTACGTAATGAGGGCATGGAGATATCACAAGCAAATGTTAAAAAGGGAGAAATAGTAATTTTAAAAAATAAATGGTAAGTAGGAATAGCAAATATTTACAGACTATATAGCATAATGAAAATAATCATTGATTAAGAAAGACTTCAGAAATTTAATCAATGCAATGACTAACCATAATTCTGCAGGATTGTTGATAAAAAATTGTTGACAAAGAGGTGATGGACTCAGGAGAAGAACAAAATACACTGATTCAGATACAGACACAATCAATTTGTGACATTTACTTAACCATGCATTATTTGTTTCAAGGGTTTTTCTTTTCTTTTCCTAATGGTGGAGGTGAAGAGGAGAGAGAGAGGATAGTAATAGGACGGAAAAAAAGATGACAGTTGAGTCATCCTTTAAAAAATACACATGCATAGATATTCACATATATGCATACACATATCCCTACAGTTGTATGCATGTAAATAAATACACATTTTAAAACCAAGCTATAGAAAATAAGATTCATTTTCATGTAAAATCCTTTTTTCTCTTATTTGTTGATGTTTTCAATTTCATAATAAACAAATTAAAAAGTAAGAAAATTGAGTTGTCAAATTATTAAGAAGTTAAGAATTAAGAATAATAAAATATTTAAAAATCTTAAATGTTTTTGAAAAATGAAGTATAAACATAGCCAGGATTTTCTAAGCAAAGTTGAAAATCTCAATTACTCTGAGGAATTACAAGAGGAATTTTGTAGTAAAGTATATTGAGTATACATTGTTTTTACCTCTATCACAGCCAAGTGACTGTTAACTATATTCCTCCTGAAGGCTGGTTTCACTTGTAAGTGGAAAAGTGAAAGGAATAGAGAAATTTGACTTCATATTCCTGGTTATGAGAGACAAAGAAGTGTTTGTTTTAAATAAGTGCATGAGAAACAAATGCAAGAAAGGACCCAGCAGCATCTACAGCTTCAAATATCCATCTATAAATGTCTGAAATTTAAGGCAGAAACAGGAGGAACTCGGAGGTCTTAAAGACCCAAGGATGTAGAGCTTCACTATGGTTGTTGTTTTTTTTAAGGATCTAAAATGGAGGAGAGGAAATTTGATCTTCATTAGGGGACTAGAGCATGGAATGTCACACAGAAGCAGAAAAGGGAAAGGACAAGTGTACACTTGGAGCTAAAAAAAGCCCAAAGCTCTTCCTGAACAGGAGAGAGCTGGATGCTCCAAGGGGGCAACAGCTGCTTGTCCTCTAAGGAATGATTTAGTAGAGTCACAGAAACTGGTGGCAGATGAGAGCTCATTCAGTAAGGTCAAAGGAAGCAAAGAGTAATGATGGTTGCTGATTTTCTGCTCAGAGGTACTAGAGTAGCTATTGGTTGACCTTATTACAATAGAAAGATCTGTTATCTTTACACAGAATGTATCCAAATGTGCCCAAGAATATATGAAGACTTTATCAAAATAGACCACTACCCACTTCTGGTGATTCATATGGGTATAAATGATACTACCAGGAGGAATGTCAAAAGCATTGCCAAAGATTATGAAGGCTTAGGCAAACAACTGATGACCTTAGAGGGATAGGCTGTGTTTTTCTCACTGCTCAATGAAGGCAGGGAATGCAGAAAAGAAAATCTGATTTAGGAAGAGAGCAGCTGGATAAGAAAGCAATATGTGAGAATAGGGATTTCTGAACTATAGATTAAAATAAAGGGATGAGAGACTCTTGGCCAGGGATAGAATATACCTAACAATGTCTGGTAAGAACATATTTGCTGGGGATCTTGCCAATCCAAACAAAAGGATTTTACTTAAAAATGACAGTGGAGTGAGAAATGTGACTGCATATAATCACGAAACTAGACATAAGAGAGAGTAATTACAATGCATAAAGAAAAGAAGTTGAGATAGCCATAAGTTCACAGGTAACAAAATCTAAGAAAAGACTCAGCAGCATCTATATCTTCAGATGTTCATTAACAAATGCCTGAAATTTAAGGCAACAAACAGGAGGAACTAGAGGTCCTAACCAAAATAAGCAAATTTGACCTTATAGGTATCACTTAAACTGGGGTGGAGTGGTGCAGTAGACAGAGTGCTAGGCCTGGAGTAAAGAAGATCTGAGTTCAAGGAGTAGCTAGGTCACTCAGTGGATAAAGAACCAGGCCTAGAAATGGAAGGTCTTGGATTCAAATCTGGTCTTGGTCATTTTCTATTTCTGTGACTTTGAACAAGCTATTTGCCTAGCCCTTACTGCGTTTCTGCTTTGGGAACAATACTTAGTATAGATTCTAAGACAGAAGGTAAGGGTTTTGGGGGCAGAGCCAAGCTAGCAGTTTAGTAGCAGCAGAAAGCCTGAATGGCTCAGAGAATCCTTCCAAACCAAATAGTTTAAAATAGTACCTTGAAACAACAAATCACGGAGTCAAAAAAGAGGTGGAATGAGGGGGCTTCTCCTGCATAAAACAGCTTGAAAGGTAGGCAGAGTTGATTTTCATGGGATAAAAGGGAACTGGAAGCAAAATTGCACACAAAGGGGTCCCCGCTGACCCCCTCACCCCACTTACCATGTTAGGTTCTGAGCCTGGGAATAGGCCAACTTTGGAATCTTTAAAAGGGAGATGGATTTTGGAGATAGGATAGAATTGGGCCAGTGTCAATAGGTTAACTTTGGGCTAATAGACTCCAGTCCAGGCAGAGCCTGTCCTGATGTAACACACATACAGACCACTAATATAGTAAATAAAAATTGGCTTAATTAAAAGGGAAAGGTTAGAAGGAATTTGGGTAACCCTAATGCTTATGTCTCTAACTCAAACCTCAGATCTAAAGTTGTTCCCTCATGGGAAGTCTTCAAAGTAATTTCCTACACTAAGCCTAACCTCTCTTACCTAAAAATCCCCAGTCCTACTCTAGTTAAAGCTGCATTAAACCAACCCCACTTTTGATGGTATTTCAGGTAGTGGCCTTAGGCAGTTAGGCAGGGCAGGGCAAATGGAAAAGGTCCTCGATCCAGAAAGGAACCAGACCTGATCTTACAAATCGGAAGGTCAGATGGTCAAGATTACAGTTGGATACAGCTAACAAAAGCAAAGCTCCAACAGGTAACAGGTAGGATGGGAAGTCAAAGTAGAAACAGCCACCAAGGATAAGCAGTCAGTCCCTCCAGGTCAAAAAAAGAAAAAACTCAGCTCAGACCCCCAGTCAACTGTCTCACCCTCTTTTCCCACATTCTTGAATCCTTTTCCTGCACCTGCATCTGTTCCTTGCAGACCATGCTTCAACTGCTCAAATCCTCTCTTTTCATATAACAGATCCCAGGACCCTGCCTAAGCCAACAGCAAGACATGCCAACACCCACCCCTTGAAGTCCCAAGCCCTTGCACCAGTCCACAGTGAGGTCCCAAAGTCTGTAGGGTAGGGCTTGGGGCTTTCAAGCCTGCACTGTGATGAAGCCCCTAGGACCAGGGCAAAATAGCTTACAGTGCTTTTATTGGTGGCCTGAAAGCCAGCAGTTTTCAGAACTCCCAGTCCAAAGATAAAAAAAAGAAAAAGAAAAGAAAAAGAGAGAAAGAAAAGGAAAGAAAAGAAAAGAAAAACCTGGGGAAATGAGCAAACAGTAAAAGAAACACCTAACCAAAGGAAGTTTTTGTGGAGACAAAGAAGGCACAAATTCAGTAGAAAACAGTAAAAGCAATGCAATTACATGCAAAACTTCAAAGAAAAATGGGAATTGGTCTCAGGCACTGGAAAAACTCAAAAAGGGATTAAAAAATCAAATAAGAGAAGTGGAAGAAAAATGGGAAAAAGAAATGAAAACAGCACAAAAAGAAAATAGCTTAAAAATCAAAATTGGTAAAGTGGAAAAAAAGGCGCAAAAATCCAAAGAAAAAAAGAGTTTCTTAAAAACAAATTGACCTCCTGGAAAAAGAGGTTTAAAAAAATCTCATGAAGAAAAGAATTCCATGAAAAGTAGAATTGACCAAATGGAAAAAAAGAGAATCAAAAGGTGTTGGAAGAAAATCAGTCTTTAAAAATTAGAATTGGGCAAATAGAAGCTGATGACTTCATGATACATTAAGAAACAATAAAAATCAAAAGAATGAAAAAATAGAAGAAAATATGAAATAGGTCTCACTGAAAAAAAACAACTGACCTCAAAAATAGATCCAGGAGAGATAATCTAAGAATTATTGGTCTACCTGAAAGTCATGATCAAGGCAGAAGGTAAAGGCTTAAAAAAGAAAAAAAGACCCAAGTTCAAATCTGATCTCAGATCCTTAGGGTCCTGCTTCCCTCCAGTAAACAAACAGCCTGGGCCTCGAATCTCTTGAGCAATCAAGTCTTTAGGAAGGTTTCAATATCTTTTAAGAAAAACTATCTTAACTTTTATAGGGGTAGGAGTTAGGATGTTGTTACCAACTATAAGGATGATATTAGAAATTAGGAATTGTTTTATTAGTTTAGAGATAAGAAATGAAGAAGCTGGCTTTAGCAAGAATTGGAGTTTGAAGCAGAGCTGAGACAATGTGTCAATTTCAAATGTTGACAGTTGTAACCATTTTTCTGTGACAGTTACTCTCTTTGGGTATGGCAGTGGCAGTTAGTCTCTGGCAGTTGGTGGAGTCACACACAGGGACTCAGAGAGTCCTAGGGCTGGAGGAGGTAACATCTTTGCCTCTCTCTCTGTCTGAGGGAAAGACCTGAAGGAGCTTAGTGTTTTCTTTTTCCAACTTGGGAGACACTATTGACTATTCCTGTTTTATAGATTATATTTTATAGATTGATTTAACACTGAGAAGACCAAAAAACCCTGGTCTTTAGTTTGGACTCTGAGTCTGTTAAGGCTCAGAGTCCTAACTTGATTCTTGTTGACACTCAGCCAGATAGCCTTTGTTATTTTTATAACTTGAAGGCAAAGTTAAGAATTATAAGGATAATAGTGGTAGTTTTATTTGGAATAGTACAAATTTGGGTTAGTCAGATCAGGAAGGATTAATGTAACCTGTGAAACACAGGAGAAGCGGTTCCTTGTGGAACCAGAGAGTTTTGTTTGGGTGGAGTTAGAATACCTTGGAGTTAGAAATCCTTTTTATCCTTATATATTTCAATAAATAGTTTATTTTTCTATAAGCAAGAGTCTCTTTAGCATCCTTGTGCCTGGCCCTGAAGAGAAGTTCATTTATGAGCTTCACTTCACTTTATCACTGAAGATACTTTTGATTACATCTATCAAAAGTATCTGAACAGTTTCGAACCTTTATTTGCATAGTTTTCCCCATTTATTTTTATAGCTCGCTTTTTATTTTTGCACAACACACTCTGATTTTGATGGAAAGATCCTTAAGATCTTCCACAATTTAATGACTTTAAATTATCTTTAAATCTGTTATTTGTTCTGAGCTTGGAGAATTCAAGAACCAAGGAAAAAACCCTAAAACTGAAACATACTAAAAGCCAAACAATATAACAGTCCCCCTGAAGGAGTAACTGAACATCAGAAAAGTAAAATCATAAATCTCATGCTTTTTTTTCCTACCCTTTCCCCCTTCAACACACACACACACACACACACACAAACATACACACAAACACACACACATACACACAGAAGGGACAAGTCCTAGATCCAAAGCATTATGTCCATGTGGTAGGTTTATAGTTCACCTTAGATCTCTTGGTGTAAAGAGCAGCTCCAGGAACATCAAGGCTATAGCAAAAATGATAACCCTTCCTGTACAGTTAACAATCCTTATCTTGGGATAAATCCTTAGGAAGGATTACTCTTTACCGCCATTACCCATGTCTCTATTGTGGACCCTCTTCTCTCTATATACACTTTAACTTGGTAATTGCATACACTCCTAATGATAAAAGAATTATCTTTATGTTGATGGCCCATAGCATTCCTTACAATCAATTCCTTTCTTCTGCCTCTATATTGACCACCATCAGCCTCCCTAATAGGGATTACAAGCATTCACCACCATCAGCCTACCTAATAGTAGGGATTACAAGCAAGCCCAACTCATTATTCCTTATTGAATAGTAACATATTCATAAATCCATAAACCATAGTGCTTACTGATAGTTTGTCTGAAGGATTCCTATAGTCCTGAAGCTTCTCCTTCTCTCTGATCTCTCTCCTTTATGTGGGTAAAGCCACTCTTTTTTAACTCCTTCCTCCTATCAACCTATGACTTTTTCCTTAGTAAATTCCCTCTTCTCTGCCTCTCAGGGAGGAAAAATAGGTCCTTTTAACCTACTTCTAAAGAGAACAATGGGATAGGATGTTTTCTGAGACCACTGCTTCTAAGGGCAGTGAATCAGCTCTGTATTTACCAAGACTCCTCTTCCTCCTAGAATACAGCTGATTCATTTGTGTCTAGAATTGCCCAGATTCATAAAATCTTTTTTTCTTGTTTGTCTTAAGCCCGCAGATGATGAAAATTTTTAGCAAATTACAAAACCCAACCTCTCCTCTCCTTTCTCTACCTCTCTCTTTCTCCCCTCCTTCTATCTTTTCATCTTTACCCTTCATTTATCCTCCTCCCCTTGGAATCAGAAAGACCTGGACTAAAAATCCTGCCTCAGGTATTTCCTAGTTGTGAAGCCTGAGTAAGTCCCTTTCTATGTATCAATTTCATCATCTGTAAAATAAGGAAGTTGGACTTTATTATAAATAAGATCCCTTCCAGCTTTAAATCTATGAGTCTCTGAAATCAAATACATATAGAACAGTATAACCAGTTTTATCTTAATACACACTTTTAGACAGTAGGTAGACAGAAATACAAAATAGACTTAGGTTCTCCTAGAAGGTAGAGGGAAGAGGGGAGAAAAAGAGTGGTGCCATTATCATTCTCAGCAAATCAGGGCAAAAGCAACAGCAATACCAGTAGCCCTATTCTTTTCCCATCTTCTTCCTTATGTGACACAGAGAGCTCGTCCTTCCTCCAGGAGTTGAAACCAGTTGGTGTGGAGGCTACATCAGCATAGTTGAAGCCTCTGGTTGACTGACTACAGTTTGATATTTTAAAAACAACTGCCTCCTTGCTTTAAAAAAAGGTTAAAAGCTACAAGGAAATAAAATAGTTAGATAAGTTGATGCTCAAAGTAGTTGTTTACACAAATATAGATAATATATTAATATACCTAGGCACACATGAACTCATAGGAGTCAGAATATTTCTTAAGGTGAAATTTATATCTCTAGACACTTTCATCAACGAAAGAAAAAAAAATTTTTAAACCCTTACCTTCCATTTTTGGAATCAATATTATGTATTGGTTCCAAGACAGAAGAGTGGTAAGGGCTAGGCAATGGGGTTTAAGTGACTTTCCCAGGGTCACACAACTAGGAAGTGTCTCAGGCCAGATTTGAATCTAGGACCTCCCATTTCTAGCTCTCAATCCACTGAGACACTCAGCTGCTCCCCAAAAGAAAAATTTTAAAGCAGATCAATGTGCTAGCCATGCAACTAAAAAAATCTAGAAAAAATGTAGAAAAAAAGGAATTCCAATGAAACACAAAAATGCATATTCTGAAAATCAAAGAAGAGTTAATCAAATTTGGAAGCAAAAAAACTAAATGAATTGATAAATAAAAGTAGGAGGTATTTAAAAAAGGCAAATAGAATAGATAAATAGAAAAACAAATTGCCAACATTAAAATATATATGTGGAAAATTTTAAATAAATGAATAGGAAATAAAATTATAAGAAATTTTATCAATAAAACTGAAAAATATTTGTAAAAATATAAAACTCTGAGATTATCAGAATAAGAAATAGAAAATGTAGCCTGTTTTCAAAAAAAAGAAAATTAAGTGATTCATAAATAAGTGATAAATAAGTGATCCCAAAGAAAAAAATTCCAGGACCACATGGATTTACAAGGGGATTCTAGTAAACATTCAAAAACAAATTAATAATAATATTACATATTTACTTGCCAAAATAGGCAAAGAAGTGAGCCTATAAAACTGCTTCTATGAGATAAACAAGGTTCTAATTATTCAATCAAGGAGAAATAAGGGAGAGACAGAAAACTATAGACTAATAAATATTGTCAATGATTACTTTTATAAAAATATTTAATAGGATATTTGCAAAAAAGTTACAACATATTAAAAAGATTATACATTTTTACCAACTTGAATATAAACCATCAATTAAAAGGGACAGGGAAGGTAATTACATCCAGATAAAAGGCAGTATAGACAATGAGGAAATAACAGTACTTAACATGTATGCACCAAATGGTATAGCATCCAAGTTCCTAAAGGAGAAACTGGCAGAACTCAAGAAGGAAATGGATAGTAAAATCATAATAGTGGGATATCTAAATATTCCTCTTTCAGATCTAGATAAATCAAACCAAAAAATAAATAAGAAAGAGATAAGAGAGGTGAATGAAATCCTAGAAAAATTAGATTTAATAGATATATAGAGAAAAATAAATAGGGACAAAAAGGAATACACCTTCTTTTCAGCTGCACATGGTACATTCACAAAGATCGACCATGTACTAGGGCATAGAAACATAGCAAACAAATGCAAAAGAGCAGAAATAATAAATGTAATCTTTTCAGATCATAATGCAATAAAAATAATCCATAAGGGCACATGAACAGGCAAATCAAAAACTAATTGGAAATTAAATAATATGATTCTCCAAAACCAGTTAGTTAAAGAACAAATCATAGAAACAATCAATAATTTCATTGAAGAGAATGACAATGATGAGACATCCTACCAAACTCTGTGGAATGCAGCTAAGGCAGTACTTAGGGGGAAATTTATATCCTTGAGTGTATCATATATTAACAAATTAGAGAGGGCAAAGATCAATGAACTGGGCATGCAAATCAAAAAACTAGAAAGGGAACAAATTAAAAATCCCCAGTTAAAGACCAAATTAGAGATTATAAAAATTAAAGGAGAAATCAATAAAATTGAAAGTAAAAGAACTATTGAATTAATAAATAAGACTAGAAGCTGGTACTTTGAAAAAACAAACAAAATTGACAAAGTACTGGTCAATCTAATTAAAAAAAGGAAAGAAGAAAACCAAATCATCAGAATCAAAGATGAAAAGGGAGGCTTCACCTCTAATGAAGAGGAAATCAAGGCAATCATTAAAAACTATTTTGCTCAATTATATGGCAATAAAAATAACAACCTAGGGGAGATGGATGAATATTTATAAAAATATAAATTGCCTAGATTAACAGTAGACGAAATAGAATACTTAAATAATCCCATATCAGAAAAAAAATTGAATAAGCTATCAAAGATCCCTAAGAAAAAATCCCCAGGACCAGATGGATTCACCAGTGAATTCTATCAAACTTTCAAAGAACAACTAATTCCAATACTATACAAACTATTTGATATAATAAGCAAAGAAGGAGTTCTACCAAACTCCTTTCATGATACAAATACGGTACTGATCCCCAAACCAGGTAGATCAAAAACAGAGAAAGAAAACTACAGACCAATCTCCTTAATGAACATAGATGCAAAAATCTTACACAGAATACTGGCAAAAAGACTCCAGCAAGTGATCATGAGGGTTATACATTATGATCAGGTGGGATTTATACCAGGAATGCAAGGATGGTTCAACATCAGGAAAACCATTCACATAATTGACCATATCAACAAGCAAACCAACAAAAACCACATGATTATCTCAATAGATGCTGAAAAAGCCTATGACAAAATACAACACCCATTACTATTGAAAACACTAGAAAGTATAGGAATAGAAGGACCTTTCCTAAAAATAATAAACAGTATGTATCTGAATATAAACCATCAACACAAAATTGAATCAATATTAAGAAATCTATAAATACAGTAGGCTGGACTAATAACAAAAACAACAAAAAACACTTGGTTATTTCAACATAATTCTCCTTTATGCTAAAAACATTAAAAATCCAAGAACAAATGCACCTCTCCTAAATATGGTAAATATTATTTATCTAAAACAAAAATCTAGCATTATTTCTACTTGAGAAATATTAGAGGACTTTCAGATAAGCTCAAGGGTCAAGTAAAAATGTTCTGGGTCTGAGGGGAAAGGGTTGTCAACATGGTGGCAGTAGTTTGACTAGGCTGGCACATGCTGACATGCCTTAGATGACCTCTAAGGTCCCTTCCAAATCTTGACTCTATTTTGCCTTAACTAAAGTGAGGTGTTAGGGTTGGTCTTTCTTGGTTTTCAAAGATGACCAGTGGTATACAAGAGTGGTGATAACTTGCAAGTTGGATTTAAGTAAGGCTGTTGCACAAAGTTGTCAGACTCACTCTCTCTTCCAGAGCTATCAAAATCCAATGGCAAGACAAAGTCAAGATGACTGGAAATGGTCCAGAATGCAGGGGATGACTTTGGCATCTTTGATGTCTGACTAAGCTCTAAGCACCCTACTTCTCCTGCTTCAATCACCTTAATGGCCATTGGAATGAATTGGAAGTCTTCAATGCTTGGGGTAGCCATATGCCTAACTTACTGTTAGGTTTGAAACCTTTGGGTTAGCCCATTTACAAGATGGTTTTCCTGGGGTGTGGCCATTGGGTGAGAGGTGGACACCAAAGGTGGATGAGCAGCCCTGAAAAGGGCTGGGCAAGACCTCACATTAGAGATGCTAGTTCTCCCTGAACATCCCATGTATCCCTAAGGTGAGATAGATACTACTGGGAAAAACGTGAGATTCTATCTCAGCTAATGACATTAGCATAGCTAGTGACATACACAAGGCTCTGGTTTGAACCACAATTCTATTATTGACTTCGTTGCCTTAACTTGGATGAGTCACTCACTGTGCATAGGATTGCTTATTTTCCCCATGCTGTTCTTCATGGAACAGCATAGAATTGACTCACTAAATAATAATTACACAGTGCTTAGCATCTAATGCAATGACTGATTTACACATAGTAGATGATCAGTACAATATTTGTTGACTAAATACAAGACCCTTAAAATTCCACTGTAATAAATATCATTATAAGAAGCTTTGAATAACAAAGTCATTTTCAAGTTCCTGTTTGCAAAGCTCATAAAAATACTGTGCATTTTGTAACAAGAAATTACCTATTGAATATAAGCCTTTATGTAGCAAAGTAAGGCCTTAGTTTATGCACCAATCAGTCTTCATTATAAAAATGCAGCATTTGATTCTGTAATGTTTCCATTGAAGGGGGGGGATAAAGAGAATAGGGTGAACTTATTATAGCTTTTCACAGTTCTTTTGTCATCATGAAGCAATTCATCTTTAACAACTTAAAATGTTTTGTTGCTCTAAAAAGAGCATTGTCACTTCCCAATGATTCTTCTCCCTTCCAATAGAAACTTTGGGGGGGGGCACATAAGAAAAAGAATAATGAAGCAAAATAACCAATATCTTGGTTATCTCTGACAAGTACATGTCATTCTATACCCATAGTTCACTGCCTCACTGCCTCTGAAAGAAGAGAGAGGCATTTTATATACCATAAGCCTTTTGAAGTCAAGATTGGGCATTGCATTAATCAGAGTTCTAATGTCTTCCAGACTTTTTCTTTATATTACTATGGTCATTTAAAAATTATTTTCTTGGTTCTTTTATTTTGCTCTGCATCAGTTTGAACAAAAACCTTGTTTTATTAAATTGTTCATATACCACAATTAATTCAGTTTCCCCAAAATAATTATCTAAATGTTTCCATTTTATCTTACCAAAAAATAATGCTGCTAGAAATATTTTTTTAGAAGGGGCCTTTCCTCTGGTACTATTGGGTCAAAGTATATGGTTTAGTGATTTTATTGTTTTTTTTCAAATTATTTCCCATTATGGTTGATTACCTCCCAGTCCTACCAACAGTGTATTAGTATATCTGTCGTCTTCCCACAGATCATCATTTACCCATATTTGTCTTTTGACATTTTTGCCAATCTGAAAGGTATAAAGTGATACCTCAGGGTTGCTTTCAATTTGCATTTATCTTATTATTAACAATTTCGAGAATTTTTCACATACTTGACAGTTTGTATTTTTTCTTTTGATAGCCACCTGAGAATATCCTTTTGGTCATTTAAATACTGGGAAATGACTTTTGCTCTTATATATGTTCATCAATTCTGCAGAAATATTTGCTGAGATGATTTCTCACAATCAACAGCTTCTCTTCTAATTCTTGCTTCATTGATTTTGTTTATGCAAAGGCTTTAACATTTTATGTAATTGAAACTTTTTTATTTCTTAAAATAACTTCCATCCCTTGCTCATTTAGAAATTCTCCCCAGCTGCATTTTTTTTTAACCCTTAACTTCGGTGTATTGTCTTATAGGTGGAGGAGTGGTAAGGGTGGGCAATGGGGGTCAAGTGACTTGCCCAGGGTCACACAGCTGGGAAATGGCTGAGGCCGGGTTTGAACCTAGGACCTCCTGTCTCTAGGCCTGACTCTCACTCCACTGAGCTACCCAGCTGCCCCCTTCCCAGCTGCATTTTTAAAAGGTACTTCCTTTCATTTCCCTCTTTTAAAAAATTATATGATCTTGGAAGCAGCTAAGTTGAGAGCCAAACCTAGAGATGGGAGATCTTCTACATTCAAATTTTGTATCAGACACTTGATAACTGTGTGACTCTGTATAAGTCATTTAACCCCCATTGCCTAGCCCTTACCACTCTTCTGCCTTGCAACCAATATACAGTATTGATTCTAAGATTGAAAGAAAGGGTTATTTTTTTTAAATTATATGATCTTTTATATTTAAGTTGAGCATCCATTAGGAAGATATTGTGGCAAATATAAGATTTTGGTCTAAAGTGAATCCCTGCTAAACTGCTTTTCAGATTTCCCTGCAGTTCTTATGGAATAAGGAGATTTTGCTGTGTTGTTTACATTAGTTGGTTTATGGAACACTAGGCTGCTATATTCAATTGCTTCTGGGTTTTTCTCCCATAGTGTTTCACTAATCAACATCTATTTTTTTCACCAGTCCCAAAAAGTTTTAATGGTTATTACTTTTTTTTTTTAAACCCTTGTACTTCGGTGTATTGTCTCATAGGTGGAAGATTGGTAAGGGTGGGCAATGGGGGTCAAGTGACTTGCCCAGGGTCACACAGCTGGGAAGTGGCTGAGACCGGGTTTGAACTTAGGACCTCCTGTCTCTAGGCCTGACTCTCACTCCACTGAGCTACCCAGCTGCCCCCTACTTTTTAATATATATTTTGAAATCTGGTAATGCTAAGACTTTCATTTCTATGTTTTTCAATATTGCCCTTGAGATTTTTTCTTTTTATTCTTGCAGAAAAAATTTTATTATTGTTTTATCTACTTCTATAAAGTAAATTATTGGTCTTTTATTTAGCATAGTACTTCCTTTCATTTTACACCTTTCTCATTCCTTCCATCTTTTCTAGTCTATGCTGAGATATTGTTCTTTTCCAATGATACTGATTACTGTACCACCCTTTCCATTACTGGATAGGCATTTTCTCAAAACCTATGACTCACCTGGTCATGGTGGGAGAATTAGAATACCCTTTTTGCTCCTCATTGCCCATTCTAGACTCAACTACTTTCACTAAACAACCTCTTTTCCTTTTAGGCTCATGATAGCCAAATTTATCACCCAATCCAAATCCAGATCATTGTTATCTATATTGCCCTCCCATGACATTTTCCTTCTTTGAGTTCAGTGCTTGACTCACACACGGTCTTTCTCTTCTTTCTCCTGATCCTCATGCTAGGGAACTTCCATGAGCATAATGATATCCTTTCAATATCCTTACTTCCTAGTTCTCCAATCTACTAAATTCTCAACACTTACTCTTCCATTCTATTTCAGCTACTCACAAAGATGGTCAAATCTAAGTTCTATTTTTATATTCATGAATTCCAAAATTCCTTATCTAATCAAAATTTTTTGTCTCATTACTCCCTATGCCTTGTTAACCCCAGCACTGACCTTTGTCCTTATTATAATCTCTATCCTCCCCATTTTTAAGTTCTTTTTCACACCATCACCCCTGAATTGGCTATCTTTCTCCCTTTCCTATCTCATTCTTTTGGTAAACCAACTTAACTTTCCATTATCATCCACCCTTGATTCAAATTATTGATCATGCTTTGCCAAGTCCCAACCCTGAGTTACACCCACCATCTGGCTATTCCACATATATACATGTATTGCAAAATTGAATTGTATGGGGGGTAGCTGGGTGGCTTAGTGGATTGAGAGCCAGGCCTAGAGACAGGACTTGCCTCAGATACTTCCTAGCTGTGTGACCCTGGGTAAGTCACTTAAGTCCCATTGCCTAGCCCTTATTACTCTTCTGCCTTGGAACCAATCAATATACAGTATTGATTCTAAGGTGGAAGACCAGGGTGTTTTGTTTTGTTTTTTTTTAACTGAGCTCTAGGACAGTGATGGTAAACCTATGGTACAGGTGCCAAAGATGGCATGCAAAGAGCTCTCTGTGGACACGTGACCACCCCCCTTCTCCCGACCAGAGTTTGTTACTAGAAAGGCAGGGGGATTCAGGCAGAGCTGCCCCCTTCCCCCTCTCCACTGTGCCTGATGACATTTTTTTTTCACATCCCCTGACCCTCTGCCCAGTAGCCCAATAAGAGCACATAATGGGTAAGGTGGGTAACTCATAGGCAGCAGAGTTGGAGGGGAGCAGAGAGCTCAGGTCACTCCCCTCCTCTTTTCTACACTCACTGAGGACATTCCTCACTTCACCTGCCCCTCCTCCCAGCAGCCTAATGGGGTGCTTTCTCTCTCCCTAGTGTGGGGTAAGGGGGGCAGCAGGGCATGCTTGGCACTGTGGTGGTGGGGGCTGGAGGATCAGCACTCCATCTCTAAAAGACATCACTGCTCTAGGAAAACACAAAACCATGCTGACTGGGCACAGAACAAATCTAATCTCTAATTAGATTAGATAGCTTCATTAAGCTAGCCAATTGTTCTATACCTTCCTAATTGACTAGTTATCTCACTATTCTTAATGGCTGTTCTAAACCTCTTCTCCAGCCTCCCGTTATTCCTACCCAATTCTATTATTTTGACTAACTTTTGTTCTCATTTTATCTATTGGCTCCTTTCCTTCAATGTACAAATATGCCTTTATCTCTTCCATCCTTAAAAAACCTTGACTTAGTCCAACTATCTATCATAGATCTTGTCTTATATGTCTCCCCTCTTTTCCGGACCAACTCTTTTGAAAAAGTGCCTCCTCTTCCTAAACACCCTGCAAACTGGCTTCCAATCTCATCATTCAACTATCTCCTTCAAAATTGCCAGTGATATTTTTAATTTTAAAATTAAGTAAGGGCACCTAGGTGCTGCAGTGGATAGAGCACTGGACCTGGAGTCAGGAAGGCATATCTTCCCAAGTTCAAATTTGGCCTTGGAAATTTTCTAGTTGTGTGACCCTGAATGAGTCACTTAACCCTGTTTGCCTCACTTTCCTCATCTGTAAAATGAATTGGAAAAGGACTTTGTTGTGTCTCTCAAGAAAACCACAATTGTGGTCATGAAGAGTTGTACATGACTGAAATGCCTGAACAAAAAACATTTTTGGGGCAGGTAGGTATCTCAGTGGATAGAAAGTCAGGGCTAGAGAATGGAGGTCTTGGGTTTAAATCTGTTGTCAGACCCTTTTTAGCTGTGTGACCCTGTAGAAGTCATTTAACCCCCTTGGCTAGTGTCATAATCAGACTCTGGGAAATGAGAATCTCACCTTGATTGACAGGTAAAGACAGTTGGAGGAGTGGAATGTTCCTGGAGGCCATGAGGACAGGAGGAAAGGCAGTTGGCCAGAAAGGATATAAATAACCTGGCAGCCCCCTGACAGGTACCCGTAGACCCCTTGTCTTTTGGGACTTTGGTTTTGCCTTGGCTGAGCTTTGCCTAAACTCTTGCCTTGGTCATTTGATCTTGAACATTGAGTGACCTGTGGGTCACACCATGGATCCTCTTTTTTTCTCTGAATCCTCTAGATATTTAGGTACCTAAACCATCTCTAGAATATTTAGGTATCCCGGGGCCCAGGGGGGATCCGGGAAGTGGGTAGGAGAAGAAGAAGAGGGTGGTAAGGGTGGAATTTCCTGAAGGCTGTAGGACTGGCACAACAACTAGCAGTAAGAAGCTGAGAGAAACCATCATCAGTATTTGCATCATCCAGTTTGCTTACTTTGGCTGTGGCCAGGCTGAGCCAGAAGAGGTGAAGAACAAGCCCAGCATTACTGAACAGCCTACAGTCCTGAGGGATTATTGTCATAGATTTAGTGATAAGGTCACCTATTCCCCAACCCGTTCCTGATCATTCCTTTCCCTTGTTAAACAACATAGATAAAAGTTATTAAGTACCTTCCTGGAGTAATTATTCCATCACCACTCTGGGGAGGGAGAAACGCAGTCAGATGAAAGTTATCCAAGGCTAATAGAGCCCAATACCAATAATCAATCAATCCTAGGTGGGACCTGAAAGGGTTACCCATCCATTGACCTTTAGGGATCCTGCCTGGGCACTGTTATAAAGAAGGGCAGTTATTATAACATCCAGCTGGGTGGCAGGACTTGGGAATCCCTGCACTAGCCATCAGGGGAACCTAACCAAACCTCCCTCAGATTAATATCTCAGGTTACTACTACTACTAACCAGCCTAATAGTGGTAGTATCCAGATTACTCTCTTCTTTGATAACACTAGTCCTTACCTCTTTTCTGACCCTCCTGGACTTCTCTCTAGCTTTTGGCACTGTCAACCCCTTTCTATATATCTGCTCCTCTCTGTTTTATGTCACTGCTCTCTCCTTTTTTTCTGACCACTCCTCAGTATCCTTTGCTAGTTCTTAACTGGTTTACATTTAATTGTGTCTATCTCTTTCACTTGATCTCACTAGCTCCAGTGAGTTATCTCTATGCAGGTGACTCCCAGTTGCCAATATCCAGACCTAATCTCTCTGCTGTGCTATCGTTGTGCATCTCCAAATGCCTCTTGGGACCTCTAGAGCTGGATGTCCTGCAGGCATCTCAAGTTTGGCATGTCCAAAAGAAAACTCACCCCTCTCTAAAAAACCTCCCCATTTCTTAACTTTCCTGTTACTGTCTTCTCCTTTATACAGGTCTAGAACCTTAATGTCATCTTCAGCTCCTCATTCATTCACTCCACATATCCAATCCATTGAAAAATCTTGTCATTTCTACCCAACATCCTTTTCCCTTCATCCATATAGGCATTACCCTAGTTTGGGCTTTCATCACCTTTTACCTTCTAACTAATTTCTCTGCCTCTAGTTTCTCCCTGTCCATTCTCCACACAGTTGCCAAGATAATTTTTCTAAAGTGTAGATCTGACCAGGATGGCTCCCTCCCCCTTAACTTTAATGGCTCCCTGTCACTTCCAAGATCAAATACAAAATCTTGTTTGGCATTCAAAACCTTTCATATCCTCTACCCCTACCCCCAACCTTGTCCCATCCTCTCCCTGCCCCTTTCTATCTTCTAATACCTTATTCTCCACCAGGTATTCTTTCATCCAGGGACACTGACCTTCCTTGCTATCTTCCTTGCTGTTGCATGAACAAGATACTTCATTTCTTTGCTCCAGAGATTTTCTCTGGCAGTTCCCCATGCCTGGAACATTCTCTCTCCTCATCTTCGCTTCATGACTTCTTCAAGCTCCCAATTAAAATCATATCTTTTACAGTAAGTCTTTCCCATTTTTTCCAATTCTAGTGCTTCCCCTCTACTAATTATTTACTATTTATTCTATGTATAGCTTGTTTTTTATACTTATTTTTAATTACATATGTGTATTTCCTTATTCTCTCTCCCTAATAAGTTTTGAACTCCTTGAGGGTAGGGACTATCTTTTGCCTCTTTTTGTACTGCTAGCATTTAGCACAGTACCTGGCACATACTAGATTTTTACTGGTTGAATGAGATTGTGATCAGAAAAGGGAATTTTGGAGATTATGAACATGGAGGTGGGGCATTTATGCTTACTTGCTGTTCCTGAGGCACCTCAGTGATGCAGTAGATATTGTGTTGCACCTGGAGTCAGGAAGCCCTAAGTTCAAATCCAACCTCAGACACTGGGTGACCTCGGGCAAATCCCTTAACTTGTTTGTCTCAGATTCATAATATAGAATGAGGATAAGAACAGCACGTACCATGCAAAGTTGTTGTGAAGCTGTAATGAGATGTTTGCTAAGTACTTATTTAGCACAGCGGCTGGTACAAAGCTGGTGCTGTATAAATATCTATTTTTTCCCCCTTCTCTTCTACACCAGATTCAAATAAAAAGAGGGCCACTAATTTGTACTTAAGGACCCTTGCTAGCCTACATATTGTCTTAGTTTTAAAATGTAATTTGTTTTGTGGGTTTTATTTCCCAATTTTGTTGAAAATTTCCCAATTTTAATCTGGTTCAGGGGACATTGTGGGTAGCCAAACCTGTTGGACATCTCTCTGCTGGCCACAACATTCCATCCCCCATACCTGGAATGCTGTTGTTTAGCCATGCCCAAGTCTTTATGATCTCATTTGGTGTTTTCTTGGCAAGGATACTGGAGTGGTTTGCCATTTCCTTCTCCAGTTCATTTTACAGATGAGGATGGTGAGGCAAACAGGTTTAAGTGAGTTGTCCAGGGTTACACAGCTAATTTTTGAGGCCAGACTGAATCTAGGTGTAGCCCTGTATCCACCGTCACCTTGCGCTGCCTTTCCAGCTACACCTGGAATGTACTCCTTCCTAAAGAGATAAAGTATCTGCCTTTTAGAAGTTTGTGAGGGTTTTCCTTCTCCTGAAATTATTTTGAATTAATTGATCTGTGTGTTGCACCTCCCTGGTACAATTCAGGCTTCTAGAAGTCTTTGAGGGAAGAGGAGGGAAGGATTTTCATGTTTTGTTTTTGTATTCCCAGGGCTTTACACAGAGTAAGAGCTTAAGAAATTCTAGTCAATTGAATTAAAAAAAAAAAGTAGATGTTTCATAGTGAAAAAGATATTGACTGTGGAGTTAGGTCTGGGATTTGAATCTTACCTCTAGAATTTACTAGCTATATGACTTTGGGCATAGCCTTTTCTAGCCTCAAGATTTTTTGGACTTAAAATATAGACAATATGCCTCACCGGATTTCTGTGAGAATCAAACAATTGTGCATGAAAGTGCTCAAATGTTTTATAAGTTATTTTTATGTTATAAGGTTCCATTTTCTAGTTCCTCTTGCCCTCATCACAATATGATTTCTGGAAATGGTCTTTTTTGGATGATTATGTTCTGAATAAAAAAAGTGACATTTCAAATTTTGAATAATTTAGATACTCTTGAGCTTAGAGCCCCCTCCTCTCAAGGCTCACTTTCTTCACCTATAAAATGGAACTCTTTTCCAGTGTTGTAAGGATAAAACAAGATAATTGCTTTGAAATCTTAAACTGTACAAATATTAGTTGCTGTTATTATATAAGCCTCATGAAAATTGGCACCACAAAACAAGCAGCTTGCATCTTTATCTATGTCTGAATGTTTCAGGGCTTCTGTCGCCTGTGGGTACTCTATAAATATACTCTGAAATTTATTCCCATTATAATCTATCTTGTCTTTATGGAAAGGAGCAGCAATTGAAATGTCTACATGCCCCATTTTCTGTATCTTCACCCTGTTAATTTCTGAGGACCACATAGTTAATAAGCCCAGGTTCTGACACACATTTGTATGGATTTTGAAATTTTTCAAAACTTGGGTAACTTGTTTTAGTCAGATGGGAGCACAGTTCATTTAAAGAATGCATAAATATTTCCCAAAGAGCATTATTCTTTTTGTTAGGTGATAGAAAGGTAATCAATTTGAACCAAATTAGAAATCGAACAAATGGTTTGGTACCAGGAAGAATCATTTGAGACTTCAAACTAAATCCAGATATCAATGTCAAGTCATTAGGCAGCTTAATGTCTTCACAGGTTTCTGCATTTTCTGGTTTGTCAGGTATTAGCCTAGAAGAAAGGGTGTTTCCTGGCCAGGAAGTCCTGGAAATCTTCTAGAATCAATAGGAAGCTCTTAAAAAAAAATCTTTTCCCATCTGCTATGATGGAATCACTGAGATACCAGGTCAAAAATTAAGCACAGAAGGGCTTATGTCTTCTGAAACTCTACATCCTTGGCATCCAGGAGGCATCTTCAAAAATAGTTGTTAAGTGGGCAGCTGGGTGGCTCAGTGGATTGAGAGTTAGGCCCAGAGATGGGAGGTCCTGGGTTTGAATCTGATCTCAGACACTTCCCAGCTGTATGACCTCCATTGCTTAGCTGTTATCACTCTTCTGCCTGGGAACCAATACACAGTAATGAATCTGAGATGGAAGGTAAGGGTTTAAAAAAAAAAAAAAAAGAGAGAGAGGGAAAACCTCATACTTAAATACAGAGGATACATTTTTATTGGCAACAAAGACTTCTACATACAGTATTGCACAAATTATAAATGGATCAACAAAATATTAACTATACAAATTGTTACTAGCACTTAGATAATATTACTTTTGTTTTGTGCGTGTTGTGCATCAGGTTCCTATGGGCAGGCTGCGAATGAGCAGGATTATGAACAGGACAATCATATTTAAAGGAACTTAAATTTTAAACACAAAGCATCAATATGACTATATAAATCAAAGCATTCCACGTGTCAAACCCTGCAAAATAAAAAACTAGGATATAAAATGAACACTGTCAGAGAAAATTGAGGGGAAGAGTATTAGATTCCACTCATTTGAAAAAGGAATTAATCTTCCAGCAACAGAAGTTAGGATTCAGAAAATATGTGAACTGAAACTTTAGAAAAGTAGTCTACAGAAGGGGAGTATAGTAGCTATAGTAGTTAAATGAATTAAAAAAAAAAAGGAATTTTCAGGATGCTTCATTACCCATCCTCCATGATTTTTTGAATTGTGGTTACATAGTTATAAAGAAAGAATGCAATTAAAACAACTTTCTTTCCAAATTGTCACTTAAGGAAAATGCAGTACTCTAGGATTAGAAATAGATAGAAGATAGAAGATAGAAGGATTAAGGAATTCAATTAACATGAAGATCAGATAAAAAGGCCACTCTATTCGTTTCACAGTCAAGACAAATCCAGATCCTTACCTTCCTCTACAACCTAAGCCCATAGGCATTATGCACACAGCTTATAATGAAATAACAGACCCACATCTTTAAAGAGGCCATTGTAGCACAGAGGAAAGCCTGCCCAGGAGTTCAGGTTCTAGTCCAGGCTTTACCATTAACTAGTTATGTGACTTCAAGGATGTGACCCCAGGGAGGCCACCCCTTATCATGCCCTTTGTTAACTTTTTTTGCTAACCGAGGGGAGGGGGAAGGGGGCTGGACTAGATGACCTAGAAGATCCCAATGAGCTTTAAAATTCTAAATCAGCTTTAGGACTCATACTTTAGGAAGACAACTAGAGTGGGAGAAATAAGGAATTAAAAATGAGAGAACTGGGATATCTATTCTCAGAAAGCATGGTCACCTTGAAATTCTTTGCAGTGTTTCTAAAAACTCTCATCTACTCTAATACAGTGACCAAGACTGTTACAAGTTTAAGCCTCCTGATAAAGAAAGCTTTAATAAACATTTTAAAAGACTGACAAATCTGGTGAGGTGAGAGATCTCTAAAATTTTTGCCATCAGGAGTCAGATTTTCTGCTTCTGAATTTTAAGAGCCTCAAATCATGGATAAAAAAGTAAAAATTATGAAAATACTCCACAATTATACCTGCTTGTCAAATATCCACTGCATGTACAACTATGTGAAATGCAAGACTGAAATCTAATCAATAAGATAAGGACAATGAAAATTTCTTCTAAGAGAAATAACAAATGGAGATACAAACTCAGAATAAGGGTTTGTTTGTTTTTTCCTTTACCGAACAGTAACAGTGGTGCTCCTCAGAAAATTTTTAGGACTCAATCTGTCACATAAGAGATGGTGCAAAGACCATTTTTTCCAGAATCTAACACAATAGTTTTATTTTCAAAATGCATTAACTTTATTTTCCTCATAAGGCAGCCATACATTGCAAGGCCCAGAACCTGAAAGAAACATGATTTCTTTAGAAAGCCACATGGTTGACCGTGAGCATTCTTGGTACTTAATGCCAAAGTAGTCCTGAGTTTTCAAATGTTAAAGCTTTCTCCACAGCCACATGTTCCTTTGATGTTTGGGTTATTGAAAACAAATTCACTGGACAATTTGTCTTCTACATAGTCCATTTCTGTTCCTAAAAGTGTTAGCTGTGCTTTCTTTTCGATGAACACTCTAATTCCTTAAGGAAAACAAAATACATGTTACATAGTGCCTGAACATCCTTGTAGAATTTGCCAAACCAAAGCACAAATGAACTTCAAACAGAAGCCACAAAGCTAAACAGGAAGCTTTTGTATATGTTACAATAACTGTCAAAGTGGTTTGTTTTCTGTTTTCTTTTTGTACCAATATTACAACTCTCATGTGAAAGCAATTACATACTGAATCAGTCCTGCATATGAGCAAATCAGTGATGTTTCCATGTAAAACACTGATTTACTTTTCATTGTAATTGTATTCAACTGACTTTAAAAATGCATAGAATCTCAGTAAAAATGTTCTAAAAGATTGAAGGTTTTAACAAATCCACCAAAATTATGCCCAGGAAAATAAATGTCATGTCTTTTTTCTTTTTTTTTTAAAACAGGCTTGACTATTCTACTGTCTGATTTTGAGCTAACAATGACTGCTAAGTAATACTAAAAATTTAACAAGTTTTATTTATAATATTTATATTTTATTTATTAATATTTTAATTATACTTGTAGAATATTACCATGTCATGGAAACTGTAATGAGTCAACCACACAGGGAAAATACAGTCTGGCCTAACCTGATGTCATCAATATTTGGTAGAAAAATTAGATAAAAAAGCTTCCAAAGTATAGTTGTTTTTCTTTGTATAAAAGATTCAATATTATTTAAGAACAAATCTTATTTCTGAAATCTTACTTCTGTTTCAAGAAGAAAACTCTTTTATATAAGAAAATTAATTTTGGAAAGAAGTTTTTAAGAAAAAATGGTTTCATTAAGGGTAGGCAAAAAAAGCCAGGAGGAAAGGCATGTGGCAAAAGATTAGCATCCCTCAGATATAGGAAACAATCAAATGAGGCGAGTTCTAGCACCTAAGATATGTAACCATGTTCAATCCAGGGTGCTTTATACCAAATGTTCTACATCTGAGTAAGGAAGATATCCAGAAAGTAAAGAATTATTCATTTGTCTTTCAAAGGAACTTTTACAAGTTGTTGGCCAGCTAGCTGGGAGATAAACATTATAGGCAAAATAGTGTTTCCTAATAATAAGTCTAGAGGTGAGGACAGGAAAGAAAACAAGAATTTCCCAAAGCACAGGCTAGCATCGCTATTTGAATAGTTGTGGGGCTAATGCTTCAACAAATACGAGGTTGTTCAAGGGCTCAAGGAAAAGCATCAGCAGCCTGTAAACTGTCTAAGAAAAGCAGACAAATGCAGATGGGTAAAATGACTTTTTATTATTTAAAAAGCTTAACAATGCTGGCTCATTAGATGAAATATCACATGCTTCATGCAGGTTTTAGGGGCATGTCAAGTTGCCAAGTGTTTTTAAGAAAAGACTTACCATCCTGAACCACTTCTTCATCAGAATCTCCTTTTGTCTTGGTATATTCTAAAGTGTAAGAAAGTCCATTACAACCTCTGGTTCGGACTCCAACTCTCAGACCTACCTGAAAAAGAATTCAAAGTGCATTTTCTTAGATGTAAACTTTTTTTTCATGTATTAAGACACAGACAATAACAAACTCAAACTCAGTTACCAATATTTATTCATCCATTTGTAAACTAGGAGATGTAAACAAGTGTTATTTCTCAGGCTAAAATGGCCCTGTGTAATGACTTCTTTTCATTACAAGGTCTAATAATAATATTCTACCCTCTAAGGAAAACACTTATGATAGGATATAATAATGAAAAAAACAAACCAAACCAAACAACTCACAAGCCCCAGTTTTGAAATGGGTTTTTTTCCCCCCACAACTCACTAAAACAACATTTTTTCTTCTCTTAATTTTAGGTTAGTGTAACACCTCTATGAGACTGAGATATTGTTACTTGTATCTTTAAGATACAAGGAGGTAGGAGTGACTAGATGGCCTAGTGGATTGAGAGCCAGGCCAAGACATGGAGGTCCTGGGTTCAATTATGGCCTCAGACACTTCTTAGCTGTGTGACCCTGGGCAAGTAGTCACTTAACCCTCATTACCTAGCCCTTACTGCTCTTCTGCCACAGAACCAATACTCGGTATTGATTCTAAGACAGAAGGTAAGGATTAAACAAACAAACAAAAAAAAAGATACAAGGAAGCATGAGAGTAACAGTTTAACCCTAGGAAGAGTTAGTTTCTTTGTGGAGAGGTGGCAAAGATAGTGAAACTGGAGAAAATAGAAAGATGATGAGTGAAAATTTCCTTGTGAGAACTATTTAACTCTCATACGTTGAAGAAACATAAAGAGAATTCTGTGAGGAATCATCTGAGAAAAGACAAAATAAGGTTCAGAGAAAGAGTTCGATGAAGGAGATTCTTGAGAACTAGGTTATATAAAGAAAAAGCCAAAATGTAATGATGGTCAAAGGCAACTTCATTATCTTTGTATTGTAAACAAATAATTTATGTCTTTGTGCTATTATTAACTCATTAATAAATTGTAGAGTCAGCTACTTTAATATTTATTTAAATTGAAGAGCTTGGGGTCAGATTGGTGGTTGAGTGGATAGAGAACCAAGTCCTGGGTTCAAAAGTGTCCTCAAACACCTACTATGTTGGACAAGTCACTTTAATCCCCAATGCCTAGTCTTTATTACTCTTCTGTCTTGGAACCAATACATTGTATTGTTTCTAAGATAGAAGGTAAAGATTGAAAAAAAAAAACACAACACCAAAAAACTGAAGAGCAATTAAGGGTTTTGATATATAGCTATATCACCTACTTATGGGAAGAGGTTTCTTTGGTTTATTAATAAGCAATATTTAATAGCATAGGGTATGGTGAGATTTATAAGCTAATCAAATGAGAGAGATGTGCAATTTTAGCAATTAATATGGAAATATCCAAACATGTAGTGTGGATTTGCTATATGGCACAGTATATATGATAGAACACAGGGCCTGGCAAATCTGGCCTCAGACCCTTATTAACTGTTTGCCTCCGTATCCTCATCTGCAAAATGAGCTGGAGAAAGAAATGGTAAAAACTGAACTACAACAATGCCCTGGATTATTTCAGAACTCAGGATCATGAAAATGAATGTTAATGAGTCAAGTAGCAGGTGTGTTGCCACCACATAGAGATTACAAACAAGTATGGTCAGCCCCCAAATCACTACAAAAGTATCGAGTCTAAGCTTCCATTTAAAAAACAAAAATCCTGAGGTTCAGAGTGGTGATATAATCTATCCAAAAACCACACAGGAAATTAGTGACAGAATCTAGGCTAGACTCTCCTAATCTCTGCACCAAAATAATTTCCTAAAAAACTTGAAGCCAGAATTCCTAAAAGATCCTCTAGGGTATTCTGTGACTATCACGGTGCCTTTCCCAAGGAGGGCTACTTGGTCTCTTTCTATCACTCTACCTTGATAGAATAATAAAGTTCTGTTATTAAAATTGAAGCCTTAACCACCAAGAAAAAGATAGCAATTCCAGAACCTGATCGTCTGTGTCCTCCTAAACTAGTTTGTGCTAAAAGTCCATCCCTTTTTAAATTTAAAAACAAAGTATAACAAAACAAATTTGACTTTAATAGAACTAAAGAATAAGTTTAAAAAGATGTACAATTAAAAGTGAATTTTTAAATTTAATGCACATTCACAATTAATCAGTTGCTTTCTCTGTATCTTCTCTGTTCATTCACCTCTATATTTGTGATTTTATTTTTGTATAGTCCCAGTGTGGATGAATATTGTTTTTCTGGTTTTGCTTCAGTTATTTTTATGTGTTTTTCCAAAATCTGAAATTCTTCCTAATTTTCTATTTCTGTTAATGGCATCACAATCCTTCCCAGAATTAAGACCTCTGTCTCTGAATGCGCATCCCTTTCCCTTAACAACCAAGCAGTTAAGTCTTATCCCTACATCTCCTTCAACCTTTCCCCCTTTTCTTCATTACCAAACTAGTTTAGAGCCTTGTTATTTCTTACTTGGTATTACTTCAACAGGTTTACAAACTGTTTGGCCTATATAGTCTATATACCATATTCCCACACCTCTGATTATTCCTACTACTTAAACGACTTATTTATACCCTCTTTTTAGGCAGGATACCATTCTTTTGGCAATCAAAATTTGGTCTCAACTTATTTCTCCAGCCTCCTGGTCTACCACTCCTTTTTTTTTTTTTAAACATTTATTAATAATCATTTTTAACATGGTTACATGTTTCATGCTCCTATTTTCCCCTTCACCCCCCGCACTCCCCCCACCCATGGCTGACGCACTTTTCCACTGGTTTTGTCATGTGTCCTTGATCAAGACCAATTTCCCAATTGTTGGTGGTTGCATTGGTGTGGTAGTTTCGAGTCCACACCCTCAATCATGTCCGCCCCGACCCATGCGTTCAAGCAGTTGCTTTTCTTATATGTTTCCTCTCCTGCAGTCCTTCCTCTGAATGTGGGTAACATTCTTTACCATAAATCCCTCAGAATTGTCCTGGGTCATTGCATTGCTGCTGGTACAGAAGCCCATTGCATTTAATTTTACCACAGTATATCAGTCTCTGTGTACAATGTTCTTTTGGCTCTGCTCCTTTCGCTCTGCATCAGTTCCCGGAGGTCTCTCTAGTTCGCCTGGAACTCCTCCAGTTTATTATTCCTTTTAGCACAATAGTATTCCATCACCCGCATATACCACAGTTTGTTCAGCCATTCCCCAATTGAAGGACATACCCTCCTTTTCCAGTTTTTTGCCACCACAAAGCGCAGCTATAAATATTTTTGTACATGTCTGTTTATCTATGATCTCTTTGGGGTACAAACCCAACAATGGTATGGCTGGGTCAAAGGGCAGGCATTCTTTTATAGCCCTTTGAGCATGATTCCAAATTGCCAGCCAGAATGGCTGGATCAGTTCACAACTCCACCAGCAATGCATTAATGTCCCAATTTTGCCACATCCCCTCCAACATTCATTACTCTCCCCTTCTTTCATTTTAGCCAATCTGCTAGGTGTGAGGTGGTACCTCAGAGTTGTTTTGATTTGCATTTCTCTAATTATTAGAGATTTGGAACACTTTCTCATGTGCTTATTGATACTTTTGATTTCTTTACCTGAAAATTGCCTATTCATGTCTCTTGCCCATTTATCAATTGGGGAATGGCTTGATTTTTTATACAATTGCTTTAACTCCTTGTATATTTGAGTGATTAGACCCCTGTCAGAGTTTTTCGTTATAAAGATTTTTTCCCAATTTGTTGTTTCCCTTCTGATTTTGACTACATTGTTTTTGTTTGTACAAAA
>NC_058130.1:267619068-267686709 GCF_016433145.1 Gracilinanus agilis | reverse complement strand
TTGGTTTTGAAGAATCATATTGTTTAATTTCCAATTGGTTTTTGACTTGCCTGTCCAGGTGCCCTTACTGATTATTATTTTTATCGCATTATGATCTGAGAAGGTTACATTTATTATATCTGCTCTTTTGCATTTGTTTGCCATGATTCTATTCCCTATTACATGGTCAATCTTTGTAAATGTACCATGTGCAGCTGAAAAGAAGGTGTATTCCTTTTTGTCCCTATTTATTTTTCTCCACATATCAGTTAGATCTAATTTTTCTAGGACTTCATTCATCTCTCTTACCTCTTTCTTATTTATTTTTTGGTTTGATTTATCTAGATCTGAAAGAGGAATATTTAGATCTCCCACTATTATGGTTTTACTATCTATTTCCTTCTTGAGCTCTGCCAATTTCTCCTTTATGAATTTGGATGCTATACCGCTTGGTGCATATATATTGAGCAGTGTTATTTCCTCATTGTTTATACTGCCTTTAATCAGGATGTAATGACCTTCCCTGTCTTTTTTAATCATATCTATTTTTACTTTGGCTTTGTCAGAGATCATGATAGCCACTCCTGCCTTCTTTTTCTCATTTGATGCCCAAAAGATTTTGCTCATACCCTTAACCTTGAACTTGTGTGTGTCTACCCGCCTCATATGTGTTTCTTGTAGACAACCTATGGTAGGATTTTGGTTTCTGAACCACTCTGCTATTTGCTTCCGTTTTATGAGTGAGTTCATCCCGTTCACATTCAGAGTTATAATTGTTAGTTGTGTATTCACTGACATTTTTTGTATTCTCCCCTAGACCCACTCCTTCTTATTGCACTATTTTCTTTTACACCAGTGGTTTGCTTTCAGCCAGTATCCCTTATCCCCTCCCTTGATTGACTTCCCTTTCTGTCCCCTCCCTTGTTGTTCCCTTCTTTTTGTTTTTTTAAAGACCGAATGAATTCTCCCCCTTCTTCTTCCCTCCCTTTTTGGCCTCCCCACTCCCCTGCTCCCTTTGGTTTATCCCTTCTGACTTTCTCAGTAGGGTTAGATGGAGTTTTTTATCCAGATGGATAATAAAGCTACTCTTCCTTCTCCGGGTTGATTATACTGAGAGTAAGGTTTGATTATTACCTCTTAATGCTCTCTTCCTCTCCTTCTTATGGTAGTATTTATCCCCTCCCCTTCCCATGCCCTCTTTGTGTGTAATAGAATATCTTATTTTTCTTATTTACTCAGATTTTTCTTGGTGTCCCCCACTATTCCTCCCCTCTTTCCACCCCCCGTGTCATCTTAGACCATTTAGTATCCTGTCCTCTCCCTATGAATTATTCTTCTGGTTGCTATAATAGTGAATATTATAATAGTGTATAGAGTTCACTACAGAGAATTATACATAGCATTTCTCCGCCTAGTAATACAGATAATTAAATCTTATTTATGCCCTTAAAGAGTCAAGCTTAAAAGACTATGAGTTTTCTTTCTTTTCCCTCTGTTTCTTATTTACCTTTTCATCTTTCTCTTGATATCTGTGGTTGAGTGTCCCTCGTCTTGCAGCGCACAGGTACGGGCTCAGGGGCTGCCAGTGATTATCTGGTTGCCCCAGTCCTGTTTACCGGCTTGTGCGGTGTGGAGGGTGGGGGAGGGGCTTCTTCCTCTCGTGTTTTAGTGAGATCTGTTTCACCCCTTTAAAGTGTGGAAATGCCCCGATTCTGCGTACCTTCAATGCTGCGCCCTGTTGTGGGGTTCCTTCGTTCCTCTGGACTCGTTTTTATTTCCCCTTGAGGGGTCCTGTGTGGTTCGGTCAGGAGAGATCGAGCAGCTGCTCCTTACTCTGCCGCCATCTTAACCGGAAGTCTCTACCACTCCTTTTAACATACCTAAAATTCCAACTAGACTAGAGCCCTAGCTGCTTCCCAAGCACAGCCTGCTCTCTCCCACTTCCATGCTTCAAGACAACTTGATCATAGGGTAGCTGGGTGGCTCAGTGGACAGATTGCCAGATCTGAAGACAGGAGATCCTGGGCTCAAATTTGTCTTCATGACACTTCCAAGCTGTGTGACAAGTCATTTAACCTCAATTGCCTAGCCCTTATTGCTCTTTTGCTTTGGAACCAATACTTATTATTGATTCTAAGACAGAAGGTAAGGGCTTAAAAACAAACAAAAACTAGCCCGTAGTCTCAAGAAACTTATATTCTAAAGTAGGAAACAACACACAAACATGTATAATTTATATATATATATATATACATGGTGTATGTAGGTAAGAAACAAACCTGGATTTATATCACTTGTTCTAGATAAATAAATTGTAGATTTCGATTGTGAAGGGACCTTTGACTGTGTACTTTAATTACTTTAATTCCTTCATTTTTATACATGAGGAAAATAGGGACCAGAGAGGGTCCTCTACCATAAAATTTAGCATTCTTTTCACTATATATTGTTGTAACTGGCTTAACCATAACATAATTTCTCAACACGATCTATATTTCATGGGCTACTTACATTTTCAGGTTTATCTTTAAGAAGCTGCTTTATCTTATTCACAGCTGAGGGTGTCTGAAAAACAAAAGAAAATTAAAATTTGTCTTAGATATCTACTGTATCTTTTCCACAGACTTTAGTGTTTTTCTCAAAAAGAATAACAATAACTCATATTAATATTTACAAAGGAGTTTACATTTTATAAAATAATGTTCATTACAGAAGTGAAACAACTTGCCTAAACTTGGGCAAACAGAACAACTAGGTTCTAGAACAAGAGTGACTCACCCAGGTCTTTCTACTTTGCGTGGCACCACATAAAAAACTTGGCTACATTCTACTTAAAATACTCTCAAATTTGTGCTTTAATACTTTAAAATATAACCAACACTCAGGTCTATTTCATTTTTGATGTTCAAAACTGAAAATTGTCCAACTTTGCCCTCTTACCTTCCCATTCCTAGCAATGGGTTGGGGCAGAAGAATTAGGGTCTTTCAAGCATCTTTTAAAAATAGAACAACTTTTTTAAATTATGAAATTAATCATCAACTGACACTTCAACATAACAAAAAAACTCTAAACAGAACAAAAAGAGGGCTATATATATATATATATATATGAAACTGTTAGGAAGTTTGTAGTTTTTTAAAATGTGTAAACTAAATTTGAACAAAGTTATTACTAAAACTGACCTGTTGAATTCCCTTCTGAACTGGTTTCTTTCTTTTTTTTTTTTGTGATGCTTTGAGATAAAAGTTGATATAATATCTGATAGTGATGAGAGACTTATATAGCTCATTAGAAGCAAATCTAAGCTTCAGGGTAGTTATTGATCAGTCAGTGTTGACCATTAACTCCTGGACTCAAAAAGTACATATGGTTGGTCCATGAAGTGCTACAGGCAGAAGGGTGTGTGGACTGAGACACATACTATGTTCATGTCTTTTTTTAGCCCTCTTCTGTCAATATTTTTTACAGTGGTGAAATCAGATTAAAATAAATAACACCAAGTCTGGATCAATAGAATACTTTTCTAAATTTCATAAATTTTGATTTGGAGGATGCCTTTCCAAAGCACAAAAACTCTAGAAAGGCACCCTTCAAATAGAAATTCTGCAATTTCATGAAAAGAAGCAGGGAAGAGGTACGTGTGATAAATAGTATCAATATATTAAAGGAGTTATATAAGGGGAATAAGAAAAAGGGAGAAAGGGATCATAGAAAGAAATAACAAATTTAGGAAGGAGTTTAAGGTTTCTTAAGGAAGAAAAAAGAGTATTTGAGAAATTAGAGGGATCCAGGAACAAAGCAGGGAAAGATATGGCAACAGAAGAGGAACTATAGTGGATATGATTGAATAGGGTCAGTTTGGGGAAGGCTGTTAAGGTTACATGAAAAGTATGGAATGGGCAAGAAACAAAGGTATATAAGGCTATTAACACCTCTCCTGGGGGCAGTTGGGTAGCTCAGTGGATTGAGAGCCAGGCCTAGAGATGGGAGGTCCTAGGTTCAAATTTGACCTCATATACTTATTAGCTATGTGACCCTGGGCAAGTCACTTAACCCCCAAATGCCTCGTCCTTACCACTCTTCTGCCTAGGAACCAAAGCATGGTATTGATTCTAAGTCAGAAGGTAAGGGTTTAAAAAACAAACAAACAAACAAAACCCTCTCCTTCTAGAAGCTAGAAAAGGGACTATTTTCGTGGTGAACAAAGGAAAAGACAATCTTTTAGAGGAAGCAGAGCTAGAGGACTGAAGAACATCAAAAGTATCTTCTAGCCTAAGATTCTATGTCATCACAGGGTATATACTGTGTGAGCTGCTGGTAAGAAATAAAATAAAAGTTTTATAGTTTATAGGGGGATGTGATATATAGATTGACTAGCTCGCTTCACTGGTATCATTGATGTTAAGAATAAGAAGAAAGCCTCACCAGCTCACTGGGAATCTTCCCCCTTCCTCCTGTGGCTAACTTAGGGGAGGACATGGATAAGAGTTCCACAGGGATAAACAGGTATAATTGAGTTAGCATCAGTGGAATACCAACACCAATGAGATCACAGATCCAGAGGGGTAAAAGCCTTCCTCTATTACTTACTGGATTCTCACTTATTATTCCTTAGAAGTGTATTATTCAGTATTTTTATCTATTTTTAATTTTATTTTACCAATTAAATTTAATAACAAGTCTCGACAAAGTTTTCTGAAGTTATATGATCCAAATTCTCTCTCTCTCTTTCCTCTCTCTCTCCTCTCTCTCTCTCTCTCTCTCCCTCTCCCTCTCCCTCTCCCTCTCCCCTCCCTTCCCCTCCCCTGGAGCTGGCAAGCAATTTGATCTGGGTTATACATGCATTATCACACAAAACATATTTTTATATTGTTCATTTTTGTAAATGTTATTCAGTATTTTAAAAACTATTTGAATAATGGCATAATTGCCCTATTTGTCAAATATGTAGATGACTCAAAATTGAAAGGAGTAACTATGGAATTTTAAAAGTTGTCAACAAGCTAGAACAACAGAACTAATCTTCTGAAATTCAATGGGGATCAACATAAAGTCCTATACTTGGGTTCAGAAAATCCCCCAAATGGAGAAGAGCAGTGAGATGATGGCTCTTAGGTAAAATTAAGCTGTCAGAAATCTTGTCAGCTGTTAACTATTTTTCTTTGTTAAAAGGCAAGATTCAATGAATTTATTGGGAACTGATTTTTTTTTTAATATTTTTAAACCCTTAACTTCTGTGTATTAGTTCCTTGGTGGAAGAGTGGTAAGGGTAGGCAATGGGGGTCAAGTGACTTGCCCAAGGTCACACAGCTGGGAAGTGTCTGAGGCCACATTTGAACCTAGGACCTCCCATCTCTGAGCCTGGCTCTCAATCCACTGAGCTACCCAGCTGCCCCTAGGAACTGATTTTTATTTTTAAAATATAGTATCAATAAGGCATTTGTTCTTACTGACTCTGGATCTATGATCCTATGATTTTTTTTTTTAAAACAAAAGTAGGGAGATGGGAATTAACAAATGGGATTATGGAAGAATAAATAGGCCAGTCTGACTACAGTAAGGGGATTTCTATTTTAAGGAGTTGTGGGAAAAAAGGAAGGTGATAAATTGTACAGAACTGAGAAAAAAGGAATTATTTTTAAAAACTATAAGTCAGGTAGAAAAGCTAAACCAAGCAATCAACAACCATATGGCTGTTTGTGGTGGGAAGTGATTATGAAAATCAGTATTTTATAGATAACTTAGGTTATAGCTATATAGAATGAATGAAAGTACACCAATGCAAGTTTTTAGATTTATGCAAGAATATAGGTGTGAGGTGATGGAGTAGGGGATTGGATAAAGGAGAAAAGGGGATAACTCTTCAGATATTCTAAAGTGAGAAAAGTTAAGTTAGTGACAGATTACATGCAGCAAGTATAAAGGAGGTCAAACAAAAACAACCAGATATCTTCCCCACTCTTCCAGGTTCTCATGTTATCTGATCTACGGAGTCCTCCACTCCAACAACATCCTGACTTTGCTAGAGAATTTGAAGACTGGAAATAAAACTAAAGGATGAGAAATAATGCGTGAGAAATAGAAATGAAATCCAGGTAGTTCTTTTCAAAACTCTTTGTCCATCTCCTAGATCCCATCTTTTTCACACATCCTACTTATAGAATTTCATATTTTAGAATGAACTTCATTTGAATAGTCTAATTCTTTAATCTATTTAAATTTTTTAAAAATGAAGAGCTCCCTTCCTTCCCTCCTAAATACCCTCCCCGAATCAAGCGATCAAGAAAAAAACCAAAATCCCTGTTATAAGCATGAATTGTAAAACAAAACAAATTATTCAATACTGGTCACATTAAAAAAAATGTCTCAATCTTTATCAGAAGATAGGTATGTTTGGTTATTGTGATAACCAGTTAAACTTTTTAATTTTACAATGCTGCAGTCACTAGAGGTGAAATAATTTATCCATGATTATGTAGTTAATTAGAGGCACAGCCAACAAAGAATCTCTATCACTTGACTTCCAGGTCAATGACCAATTCCACTCTGCCACGCTACTTTCTTAGGATTGCAGATAACGAGGCTAAACTATTGGCACATAAACTTGGCACTTGGGAGAAGCCAGGCTGCCAACAATTATTACTATAAAAATCAGAGATTTGTAGTTGGAAGTTTCAGAGGCTGCCTAATCTAATCCCTTAGTCCAGTTGATGAGGAAACCAAATCCCACAGAGGTTAAATGACTTACCCAAGGTCACAAAAGCAGAACTGGAAAACACTATATGATATGCGTCATTGTTCTTAGTTATCAAAATTTCCATTAATTATAAAACTCATCTCTTTGCCCAACCTGATCTTAACATTTAGGGCAGCAAATGAGAAGTGGAAGAAAACTGATTCACTATGGAGTCCTTTTTAGAAGTAGGAAGACTGCTGGAGCTGTGAAATGATCTGACTACTCTGTAAAGTAAATTCTGAATGATGTCCCCAGAGTAACTAAACTGGGGTAAATAATCTAGCAATACCACTGCTATGCTTATACTGCCAAAGAGATCAAAGAAAGGGGTTTATATATACAAAAAAAGCATAGCAGCACTTTTTATTTTAGTAAAGAGCTGAAATACATTTTAATTTTTTTAAATTGGGGAGTGGCTGAAGAATTAATATGTGAATATAATGGAATATTATTGCTAAAAAATGATAAGAGTAATTCAGAAGACCTGGGAAGATCTGTATTAACTGAAGAAAAATTTAAGACCAGGCCGACAAGTCACTAAGCTCTTATGAAACTGTGCTAAACTAAGCACTAAGGATACAACAAACAAAGGCAGAAACAATTTCTGCCCTTAAGGAATTTATAATCCAATGGAGAAACATGACATGCAACAATTGTGTTTAAGAGCAAGGATATACAGGATAAACTGGAGAGGATCTGAGATGGAAGACACTAGCATTAAAGGGGCCCGAGAAAGGTTTCTTGCAGAAGTTGAGATTTTATCTGAGACTTAAAAGGGGGTGGGAGAACATTTTAGGGATGGTTGTAGAACCAGTGAAACACCTGGACCTGGGAAGACAGGAGTGTCTAGTGGGAAGAACAATAAGGAGGTTGGTGTCACTGGATCTTAAAGTAGATGAAGAAGAGTAATGTGTAAAAACGCTGGAAAGGTAGGAGAGGCCAACTTATGAAAGGCTTTAAAAACAAAGGGGTTTTATACTTAATCTTAAGAGGGACAGTAAACTTTTGAAGTTTACTGAATAGAAGAATGACATGGTCAGACACACAAGAAAACAACTGAGAAAGACTTAAGGATAGCTTATATAGTACATTAAGGTTTGCAAAGTGTTCTAAATGTAATTTCATGTGATTCTCATAACAACCTTGTGAAACAGGTGCTATTATTATTTATTTCCATTTTACAGATGAGGAAAGTGAGGCTGAAAGAGGTTACATAATTTGTTGAGGATAACACAGCAAGTAAGTATCCAAGAAAGGATTTGAACTCAGACCTTCCTGACTACAAGCCTCCCTTCTCTACCAACTATTCTATCTAGCTGCCCCTATGACTTTTAAGGTTTATGACATATGGAATGGCCAATCACATCTCTGGAAGACTGATGATGACTCATGAATTCTACCTCTTAGCAGAGAGATGATGGAATAGAAATGTAGAATGAGAAATATATTTTCAGACATGTGAATTTGTTTCATATGGGTATACTTTGTTAAAAAGTTTTTATTTGGGCAGGAAGGGTGTATGGGAGGGAGTAGAAGGTGGTAATAATGATATTAAAAAAAGAAAATGTTAGTGAATCATTCTTAAAAAGCAACAGAAGAAAGCATAAAGAAGTCCAGAAAGGGACAGACACAGTGTTGAAACTACCACATTAAGTCTGAAATACAGGCAAAAAAACTCAATTTGGAAGTCGTGGCATTATCAAAATCTTTTTGTTCATATACAAGAAAAAAATAAAATTAAAAGCAGGCAAAACCTCAGTAGAGGGGTGGAGTAAAGATGGAATGAGGCATACATTTTTGGATAGGCCACTATGTTGACTTGTTTTGCTAGAATATATTTATTCATTACAAGGGAAAAGAAACTCTAGTTAGTTAGTAATGTAAAAAGAAAAAGCAAAGAATCAATTAGATTTTTTTAAAAAGGAAAAAGCAGGAGTCAGTGAGGTGGCTCAAGCCTAGAATCAGGAGGTCCTGGGTTCAAATTTGGCCTCAAACACATTCTGGCTGATAATTTCTCTACCTTAGAACTGATACTAATTCTTAGGTGGAAGGTAAAGATTATTTTTAAAAAATAAAAAATTTTTGAGAAAGGAAAAGCAGGACCAAATTCCAAACTCAAAAATAACACTGGCTGGAAGTTAGGAGCTAAAAAGTTTTTGTCCTGGGTCAGACAGTTCTTGTCTATGATAATCTCTGAGGTCTTTTCTAATTCTAAATTTATTTAACTATAAAGGGAGTGAGAGAGGAAATTAGTATTTATATAGCACCTATTAAATGCCAGGCTTTTTATAAATATTACCTTATTTGATCTTTAAAGTAACTTTCAATTCTAATATTTTTACAAATTCAGTTCTTTATCCTTCTTTAGAGGCATTTATTACCAGAGTTAGTATCTGTATCAAAAGGGCAGGGTTTAAAGAAAGCTCTTTTCTTAATGTAAAAATATCAGAAAAGAATATTTAAAAATAATAACATGCTTCCTAATGAAATCATTATTTTCCAAAGTCACAAATATTGGATGTTTGAGATATCTGTAATTAGGAATATTTGATGTTTACTTTTTTCTGTTGTTGTGTATTCTTATTCATTTTCAACGTCTTTTTCAATACCTTTGAAAAAATTTAAGTTCCTTCCCTGAGCAGGTTTACAATCCTACCTCTTTTGTAGGCCTATGCAATAGTCTAGGGAGTACATACAGTAGAAGGCAGCTAGCATTCGCTGAATTAACAATGACTAATGGACCTGAAGTGTCAGAAGTCTGAATTAAATGAATCCAAGTTCTCCTACTTGCTAGCTGCCTTCACCTCCTAGGCCTCACTTTTCTCTTCTGTAAGGATCAGGGGTTGGACTATAAAAGATGATTTCTACAATCTCTTACAATTACTTCTGTGTAATCTGCAAGATGTGGGCCCTTCAGAAGCCGAATGGAGAGAGGGTTAGGGAATGACCCAACTGATAACACCCTATCCTTTTGCCGTTAAAGAGTTTCTATCCCAGTTTAATACATTTTTCAGACAAGGTCAAAGTAATTTGTTTTAATTGACTATACTTATTGTTACAAAGAAGTGTTCCGTGGGAGTGGGTGACAATTAGTGTGTGTATATATGTACATATAAGTTTTATACATATACATATATGTATATATGTATACTTTAATGAGCATCAATAAAATGTTTTAAAACGGCAACCACCCCACAGCCAAGCACTATTCCCGACCGGGTTCTCCTTATCTCTCTCCACAAAAACAGCTTTAAGGCCCCGCCTCCTGTCCTCCTGGGCTCAGGGTTCAGCGACTGCGCGGGTTGCTGGGAAATGTAGTTCGCCCCCAGAGGCGCATTAACCCTTCAGATTCAGGACCCGACACTTGTTTATCTCGTTCCGAAATCCAAGAAATCCCAATTGCTCCCGGTGGGAAGTTTCCCCATCCTCAGCCTAAGGTACCCGAGCTGCTTCCCTCATCACCATAGCCTCTCCTATCGCTCAGAGGAATGGAGGTGAAATCAATGTCAAGAGCCAGAAGAAGCCCGGATGGGACCTGGCCGCCGCGCACACACACGCAACTCACCAGGGTCAGGGCTGCCCGGGTGGGCTGCAGCTTCCTCTTGCTCACCGCCCGGACCGTAGCTCTCACCAATGAAGCAGACATTTTCCCCCACCTCCCTTTCCCTTCCCAGGGAGGTGCTGCTCCAGCAGCTCAGCGGCTCTCCATGGACACGGTCGGCGGGCGCGCTGACGCCACAAGCTCCTGCACGCGGCACGACGTGTCCCCCACCCCTCCCCGCTTCCTCGCTCCTATTGGACAAAAGTCAATGACTGACAGTCTAGGAAGGACCTGTAGGGGTGTGAGGTACCCCCGCTAGCACTTAGTCTTTTCTGTGTGAGGCTCAGGGTGTGACCTTGTTTCGAAGTTAACGTAAACTCCTTCGTTACGACGCTGGAAGGCGAGGCGTAAGAGCGAAGCGCGGGGATTTTGTAGAACCGGCTTCTGTAGCTGAGTAGCATGGTTTCTTTGGATCAGGCAGGCAGAATCAGATTGTATTGTCCATCAATTGACCATCCGAATTTAGCAATAATTATGCGAGGTATGCTAGTAAATGTTTAACAACCAACTTTCTGAAGAAAAATAAATGTATGCAGGACACACCGTTAAATTTAATTGGCATTATTTACAACTTCTCTCCCACATTATCCTAAGTCTGGACAATCAACAAAATTATTTTATTTCCAGTGGCTTAAATACAGAAATGCCTGTACTGAAAATTTAACACTCTAGCAGGTTTAGCCCACTTCAGCAGGCCCCCAGTTATAGCACTCCTCTGGGTCCTTATGGGCTATAAAGTGCTTTCTTCACCACAGTCCTCTGTAGATTGTACAATTATTATTAAAGATGATGAGGAGAGGGAGAAAGTGGATATACTTGCCTGTGATAAATGGTAGGGCTCTGCAATGAATGGAAGTCCGGATGACATCATTTTTAGGAAATCTCCAGACTGATTAAAAAAAAATTTGTTTATACCATTGCCTTCTGACTTGATTAATTAATTCAGCAGCAAAACCTAATTGATAAACTGGAGAATATCCAGAGGATAGCAACCCAGATTGATTTGGTATCTTGAATCCATATATAAAGATTCCTTGGAAGAACTAGAGAAGAAAAGACTAGGTAGGGCAGTGAAACGAGAATATGATTTTTTTCCCCAAGTATGTGAAAGGCCTACTATGTGGAGAAGTGATTCTACTTTTTCTATTTGGTTCCAAAGGACAGAATGAGGAGGTAGAAGTTGCAAAGAGGCCATTTAAGACTTGATGTCAAAAAAAAAACCTTCCAGTAATTAGAACTATCTACAAGTGGCTAGGTGGGGCAGCTGGGTGGCTCAGTGGATTGAGAGCCAGGCCTAGAGACTGGAGGTCCTAGGTTCAAACCCGGCCTCAGCCACTTCCCAGCTGTGTGACCTTGGGCAAGTCACTTGACCCCTATCGCCCACCCTTACCACTCCTGGGCTAAGGATGGTCCCTAGCCCTGATGAAAAAGGAGGAGGGTTGGGCGTGGGGCTATAGCAACCCCACCCTGTAAAAACTACATCTGCTAAAGAAACTGCAACCTAAAGTAGGGGCAGCTGGGCTAGCTCAATGGATTAAGAGCCAGGCCTAGAGATGAAAGGTCCTAGGTTCAAATTCGGGCTCAGACACTTCCCAGCTGGGTGACCCTGAGCGCGACCCATTGCCTGCTGGTTGTGGCCCTATGCTCCTAGAATGGAGTCCCAGGATTAAAAAAAAAAACAAAAACAAGTGGCTAGGTGGTTCAGTAGATAAGAGTGTTGAACTTGGAGTTAGGAAGACCCTAGTTCAAATTCAAATTCAGACACTTACCAGTATTGGGCATTGGGTAAGTCACTTAATTCTGCTTCATCTGTAAAATAAGCTGGAGAAAGAAATGTCAGCCTCCCTAATGTCTTTGCCAGATACCCACCTCAGAGTGGGTCATGAAGAATGAGACATGACTGAAATGACTGAGCAAAAACAAAAACAAAAAAGTAGAAAGGGGTTGCTTTGGGAGGCAATGAGTTTATAGTCCTTGGAGGTCTGAAGCTTCATGACCACTTTTAAGGTATGTTATAGAGAACATGCTTTTCATTAATAGGTTGGACTAAATGAAGTTCCTCCCAGCTCTCAAATTGATTGATTCTGTGGCCAAGAATCAGGAGAAAAGGAAACACAGTGGTGAGGGCTTGGGGACATTATTGTTTAGAGTGGACTTTGACTGCTGGAGGACCTTGAATCTGAGATCTCTTGCAGATAGGATGGGAGAAAGGGGGAGGAGTGCCACAACTATTATATTTATGTGGCTTTTAAAAGATTTTCAGAATGCTTTATGCACATCATTTCTTTCTTTTTTAATTAAAAAACAAAACAAAACAACTCTTACTTTCCATCTGAGAATCAATACTATCCATTCCAAGGAAGAAGAGCTGTAAGGGCTAAGTTATTGAGGTTAAATGACTTGCCCCAGAGTCACACAACTAGGAAGTGTCAGAGATCAGATTTGAACCCAAATTCTCCTGTATCCAGGTCTGGCTCTCTATCCACAGAGCCACCTACCTGCCGCTACATCATATCTTTTGATCTTCATAACAACCTGTTAGGTTGTGTAATTTTTTTTTTAAATTTTTTTAAACCCTTGTACTTCGGTATATTGTCTCATAGGTGGAAGATTGGTAAGGGTGGGCAATGGGGGTCAAGTGACTTGCCCAGGGTCACACAGCTGGGAAGTGGCTGAGGCCGGCTTTGAACCTAGGACCTCCCGTCTCTAGGCCTGACTCTCACTCCACTGAGCTACCCAGCTGCCCCAGGTTGTGTGATTTTGTCATCATTTTAGGTGATAAAATTGAATCTCAGAATAGTTAACTGATTCATCATATTTAATTTGCATTAATAATTCATCTAAGCCTGCTCTTACAAAGTGACCTGTGTCTCTTTTCAAAAGGGGTTGGACTATAAAATTATATGTGGCTCCTTTCAGCTTAACTGTTGATCTCTCAAAAAAAACCTACTTTCCTTTTTTTTGTATATATCTTATATTTATCAATCCTTATACATCTTAAATATCCCTCAGTAGAGTGTAAACTCCTAGAGAATGGTGCCCATTTCTGTTTTTGTCTTTGAATCTCCAGAACTGAGCACAGAAAAAATAGTAGGGACCTAATAATGCCTGGAAAAAGGTAGGGCCATAATAAATATTTTTTGAATTAAATTAAGTTGCAGAAAAGGGAAAAGGAAGATACTAGTCAAAAGCAGAAAACAAAAAGCAGAAAACAGAGGGATATTAAGATTAAGATGAGATTTAGGGAGAAATAAATGAAAGCTAGAGCAGCAAAATAGGAAAATTAAATAATATAAATGACAATAATAGCTAACATTTATATAGCATTGACTATGAGCCAGGTTCTGTACTAATCACTTTACAGTTATGATATTTGATCAACTCTGGAAGGTTAGTATTATTAGTATTCCTATTTTACAGATGAGGAAACTGAGGCAATCAGAAGTTAAATGTCTTGCCCAGAATCACACAGTTAGTAAGTGTCTGAGGCCAAATTTGAACTCCAGTCTTCCTGATACAAGGCCTGGCTCTGTCTCCCAGCTGCCCATGAATGAAATAGACAAATGGAATCAAAAAGTGCTGGATTTGCAGTCAGAGGCCCTGGGTTTGAATCTGGCTTCTGCTAGTAACTAGCAGTGTGACCCTGGGCAAATCACAGACTTTCTGTGCCTCAGTTTCTTCATTTTAAGTGGGGAAAATATTTGCACTATTTGCTTTTCTGGACTGTTGTAAGAATCAAAAGAGAAAGTGGAACTTTGAGTTTGTTTTCTGAAATCCTTATCCTTCTGTCTTATTATCAATTCTCAGACAGAAGAGTGATAAGCACTGGGCAGTTGGGATTAAGTGACTTGCCCAGGGTCATATAGCTAGGAAATGAGTGTCTGAGGCCACATTTGAGACCAGGTCCTCCTGATTCCAGGCTGGTGCTCTATCCACTGTGCTACCTAGCCTCCCCACTTTAGTATTTTGCAAACTGTACATTGGGCTATGAGTATCACCTATTGTTATTTTTAGCAATCCTGTCACCACATAAGAAAGAACCTGGGATAGCAATTCTGCAAATATCAAGTGTGAAGGGCTATATTTATATGGTATTTTTAATGTTTGAAAAACGCTTCTCATTGTATCAGGGTAAATACACATAGAGGCCAGTGGAAATGGAGAGAACTAGAAATGGTGCTAGGAAGTGAAATAAGTCATTCTGCTAATACTTTACTAGAAGCATTTAATAGCTAGGAGTAATTACAAAGGGAGCAAGTTTCACATGGACCTACATATGAATCAGAGTGCTGAAAATTTTTTTTTAAACCCTTACCTTCCATCTTAGAATCAATACTGTGTATTGGTTCCAAGACAGAAGGGGTGACAATGTGGGTGAAGTGACTTGCCCAGGGTCACACAGCTGGGAAGTGTCCAAGGCCAGATTTGAACCTAGGACCTCCCGTCTCCAGGCCTGGCTTTCAATCCACTGAGCCATCCAGCTGGCCCCTGAAATATTTCTTAAAAGTATAATTCTTCTCTTCTTCCCTAGGACCACATTAGAAAGAAGGTTAATAAGAATAATTGCCATTCTGCCTAAATACTAAGAAAATTATATTTGTAATTGTAATTGACTCCCTCAACAAATACTGTGTGGCCTATGTCAAAGCATGAAGTTTCTTTCCTTTTAATCCATATTACTTGTCTTAATGTCTTGCACATAGAAGAGACAGTCATTAGGATAATAACTGTCTAAAATGACGTCATCTACCATTTTTCCCTCCAACTACTAGTTACAGTTAAATAAAAGTATATAATTTATTTTAATTTACTTTTACTTTTTATTTAAGTTTAAATTACTCACTAATTCTATCAGAAGCATGTATATGATAAATTATAGTACCTCAATCAGTTTATCTATCTGTCTATCTATCTATCTATCTATCTATCTATCTATCTATCTATCTATCTGTCTGTCTGTCTTTTCATCCATATTTTTATTTATACTTGGTGTGTAATCCAGGATTCAGGCTTGGATCATAAGACTTCTCATTGGTGGAGAAAGTGATTCTTCATGTTGCTTGCCTGGGTGAGGAGCAGTGTGGAAAGAGTTTGGGAGAAGAGAGATTTTCTTAATTCTTTCTTTCTTCAGGGGAAATCCCTGAGAGAAAAGGAGCTGACCTGGGAAGGAGACATGTAGAGAAGTTGTGGCCTCAACATATTCCTTATTTACAACTTGCCTTTTTAAAGACTTTAGGGAATTTCTCTTTGGGTAAATTTGGAGACTTTTCTCTTTCTGTCTGTTTCCTATTTCTGTAAATAGGTACCATCTAGTGTTAGTTACAAAAGCTATGGAGAGGTCATTTCTCCCTAGGGATTCCATTATTTCCATACCAGACATCTAGTTCTTCCTTGCTAGTAAGACTCTCTGGAAGATGTAAGAACTAAATTTTAATGGTTTGATTGAAATATATGAAAATTATAATAGTAATGGTGGTCACCAATTTATTATTATTATTTTATTTTTTTACCTTTTTATTTTTTTTATTTAGAATATTTTCCCATGGTTATATGATTCATGTTCTTTCCCTCTCCCCCACACCTCTCCCCTCCCCATAGCCAACATGCAATTCCACTGGGTTTTACATGTATCATTGATCAAGACCTATTTCCATATTATTGATAGTTGTACTAGGGTGATAGTTTAGTGTCTATATCCCCAATAAAATCCCCATCAACTCATGTTCAAGCAGTTGTTTTCTTCTGTGTTTCTGCTCCCATATTTCTTCCTCTTAATGTGGATAGCATTCTTTCTCATAAGTCCCTCAGAATTGTCCTGGATCCTTGCATTGCTGCCGGTAGAGAAGTCCATTACATTCTATTTTTACCACAGTGTATCAGTCTCTGTGTACAATGTTCTCCTGGCTCTGCTCCTTTCACTCTGCATCAATTCCTGGAGGTTGTTTCAGTTCACATGGAATTCCACCAGTTCATTATTCCTTTGAGCACAATAGTATTCCATCACCAACAGATACCACAATTTGTTCAGCCATTCCCCAATTGAAGGACATTCTCTCATTTTCCAATTTTTTGGGTGGTCACCAATTTAAAGTATTATTGCTAAATGACTTTAATAGCTTTTATTTACAACAGAGGTGGAAAGAGTGAAAGCAGAGAAATACAAAAGAGTAGAGAAGACATTAGTGGAACTTCTTGAAGCTGGCTTTCTTCTTGAAGTAGACTTCCCTAGTCTCAGAAATTCAGGGCTTTTTATAGTGACTTCTTGTCCCTTCCCCTCTTCACAGGGGCCAGTGTTTGTGGGAACCACTTCTCACCTTCTGGAGAGGTGAATACTCATTAAAAGGATTTATAGATTCCTTACAGAAATTCTCATTTCCTGGTAGATTGAGTTGAAAGGGTGGAGAGCTTCTCTACCTAGTGCTAAGTAGGGTATTTAAGCTTTTGTTGATTCAATTCAAAAGTAGTCAAAGGAGAGTTAATTCTGTCTTCACAATCTAGTGAGATACTAAGCAGGGGTACTTAAGTTATTGTTAACCAAGTGTTAACTCAAAATAGACAAAAGAGAATAAAGGATTCCCTTTCACAAATGTAAATTCAGAATAGACAAAGAGAAAAAAGAATTCCCTTTACACAAAGAGAATTTCCCCTTATTGGTTCTTCCACTTTTTGCAAGATAAAATCCTCACTAAGGCAACCCTAGAAGTTATTTGCTATTCAGAAAGAGTGTTCAGATACAATTGAAGAATGATTATATACTTGATTACTACAGTTATCATACCTCTTTGTCAGACCTTAGATTTATTTCTCAATCTCAACTAGTTTCTCTTTCTGTATAGGTGGTCTGAAAAAAATCACTTCTTGACATCCCCACTCCAGCCCCTTTTACCTCCTTGTTTCTTTTGAATCACTAGAAGTGGACATGCAAAGCCGTGGCTCAGTTATGGATTTCATCCCACCAAGTATCACTGGTTTCTCTTGTTGCCTAAGGTTTGTATATAAGACATTGGAGGACATGGACTTATTACTTTCTCTGTCCTTGGATTTCTGTCTCCTGTGAACTTCTGGCTGTCTCAGCTGCTGTTCTTTCTTTGTAGCAACACGCCACCAGGTAGAATGTAGGCCATTCTCTTCATTCTTTTTTGGTTTAAATCAATTTTGAATAGATTTTGCAAGATACTTGACAAATACATTCCTATCAGTCTTTGTTAGGTATATTCTATCTTTGCCTAGGGATATGTCATTTCTATATTATAAACCATGGTCCAGAAATCCATATCCCATTCTCAGATACCACCTTCATAGCCAACTGTTCATTTTCCAAATTAGTTTTTCTTTTCTGTGCCCCTTGCCTGCAGTAGACAACAATGAGGAAAACAGAATCTATATCCCCAGTGGTTTTCAGTTTCCTACTCAAGATTTCACAATTGCTGGCAATACTTTTTAGGTTCCTTGTGGAAATGTCATTTGTATTTATAGGAATCACTAGAAGTGGGTAGTTATCATCCTTTAAAAAAATTCCTATTTTCTGATTCAGTAACAACTCTAAGAAAGAAAGGCAAGGAGTAGGCAATAGGGGTAAGTGACTTCCCCAGGGTCACACATATAGGAAGTGTCTGTGGCCAGTCTGAATCTAAGACTTCCTGACTCCAGGCCTGGTGCTTTTTCTACTGTGCCAACCTAGTTGCCCCGTTGTCATCCAATTTTATAAGTTTTCAGAGGTTTTCTATTATGTCTTTAATACATGCCTTCATAAGTCAGCAGACCACTGTGACCAAATGAACAAATGGCGGCCCATTACCCCAGAGGAGGGAGTATCCAATGACTTCTACTCTTCTTGTGACCCTGACTGCATGATTTTCTTGAGAGCTTCTTTGTTCTATAGCATTATTTGGAGGACAAGTGGTTTCTTCTTCCTCAGAGTATCTACCACTCTCCTTTTTAAGAAGAGACTCAATTTTGCTTTTCAGCTCTAATCTTAAGGGCAGCACAGAGGACAGAGAGCCAGGCTTAGAGTCCAGAGGATGTGAGATCAAATCTGACTTCAAATACTTCTTAGCTGTGGGATCCTGGGCAAGTCACTTAACCCCAATTGCCTCGCCCTTGCTACCCTTCTCTCTTAAAATTGATACTAAGACAGAAGGAGAAGGTCAGGGTTAAAAAAAAAAAAACAAACTCTAACTGTACAGCTGACCTTTATCTTCCCTTTTTCCTCTGTTATAGCCGTCATTTGCCTGTCAAACAGGAGATTCACCCAGGATCTTTAGGGTCTGAGCAGCTCGCAAGTTAAGGTCTTTTGATTAGTCAGGGCATGGCTTTGGGTTTTTTGGGCTGTGCTCTAGTGGTAGCTGTCTTCTCTGACAAGTTGTTGGGGACATGGTGAGCAGCTTGTACCCAACTTAGTAACTCCAGCATTTTTTATTTTATTTTATTATTATTGTTTAAACCCTTAACTTCTGTGTATTGGCTCCTTGGTGGAAGAGTGGTAAGGGTGGGCAATGGGGGTCAAGTGACTTGCCCAGGGTCACACAGCTGGGAAGTGTCTGAGACCAGATTTGAACCTAGGACCTCCTGTCTCTAGGCCTGACTCTCAATCCACTGAGCTACTCAGCTGCCCCACTTCCAGCATTTTGAACTCATGAACTTATCAATAGGGATGGAAACGTTTTTCAGGATTGATGTTTGATGATGTAAGTCCCAGGGGGAAGAAACTTAAAACAAAAGAGGTAGCCAGGGAACTGAGGTCCAACCTTAGGCTCGCCTAAGTAAGTACTTGTTATGGTTGCCATCCTCTCTTATCTGTCATATTTGCTGGGAATAGGAAGAGAAACTTCTTCTACGCCCCTTGCTGAAAGTCAGAGATATGCCTCAAACTTGGCAGGGCCTTAAAAAAGAGGGAGATAGAGCTATGTATAGCTCTTAGAGTCCATCAAGGAGGGGACTCTTCTTTATTCAGCCACTAACCTTCTTTGTTACAATCTCCGGCACCAGGAAACGTGATTATTAATCAGGAGTCACTGTTGTGGTCCCCAAGGTTCTGTAGAAGGGGCCAGAGCACTTGCTTGGTAACATAGGAAATGTTTCAGCCAGGTAAATTTGAAGCAGGGAGTGTCTCCTGATTTAACACATTATACGAATTAAAATACAAAATTGTCCTCAATCCTGGGAGGCTCCCATGTATATCTCTGTAATGGTGGCAGAATGGCAAAAGATACTAAGAAACACACAGTTTTTAGGCTGTTTACAGACTTTAGTTTGGTGGTTGGTATTCAACTGATGAGGAGCACTTAATAACATTTCATACACAAAAAGAAATTGGATAATGAATGGAAGAAAGCACATCGATACCAATTATAATAATTTCATATACAAATTTAACCAAGCCTTTTGTCATGTTTCCAATCTTCCAGGCCCACTCATTCTGTCTTCCAATTAATCAATCAATTGTTTATTAAGTTGTTGTGTTCATGTTTCATTTCTGAAGAGGACCAGTGACATCATAGAGTGATATCTTGACTTGTGAGTGAATTGCATTTAAGTGAGGCAGAATTGCAGGCGTCAGCCTCACTCTTCTAGTCACTGAAGTCCAGGGGCAAGACAAAAGTCAGAATAATTGTCAGTGGCTCTGGATGCAGTGTATGACTTTATTGTCTTAGCTTTCTGACCAAGCTCTAACCACTCCCCAGTGCCGCGTTCCAGCCACCTTCATGGCCATTGGAATAAAGTGTTCTTATTGGTTTCATGCTTGAGGCAGACATTCCCCTACCTCACCAATGAGTTTGAGGCCTCCCAGTTACTGTCAATCAGGTCTAACCTGCTTGCTGAGATGGTTTAGCAGAGTGCGGACATTGTACCTACTATGGCTTCTTACAGTGAGAATTAGATGAAAGGTCGAGACTAAAGGTGGATGGACAGCCCTGTAAAGGGGCTCAGCAAGCCCTACCACCAGAGGTACCAGGCTTCCTGGAATACCCCATACATCATTTATTAAGTATCTACTGTGAAAAGGGCTATGGATAAAAAGACAAAAAGGAAACAGTCTTCCTCAAGGAGCTTACATCCTCTAGTGGGTAGACTGTGTGTGTGTGTGTGTGTGTGTGTGTGTGTGTGTGTGTGTATGTGTGTGTGTGTGTGACCTTTTACTTTATTGGTCTAGGGAACTCTGTGCCAATGCAAGTCAGCACCTTTGTCCCTTAGAATCTTAGTGAATTGCCTAGAGTTCTACAAGCAGTCTATCTCAGAGGCAGAACCAAAACCCAGGTCTTTCTGGCTCTTGGACCAACTTCTGTTTACTGTTTCACATTGCCATCTCTCTGTCTCTCTATTCATCTATCATTTCTATCTATCTACCTATCTGTCTGTCTATCTATATCTATTTATATACATTCATACACACATAGGAATATGATTATGTATGTCTATGTATAGATGTGTGTCTCTAGACATAGATATGTGCATATGCTAAATGAATAAATACAAGCTACTTTTTATTTCTTTCTTTCAATTAACAAGTACTTATTTCCTCTTATTCCTCTCCCCTCAGCCCCAAGAGGAACTTGTTCCCCTATTCTCAAATCATTGTCACAAATATCTATAGTCAAGCAAAACAAATTCCTGTACTGGCCACATCTGCACATGTATGATGCCTCATTCTGCATTTTGAGTCTTAACATCTATCAGGATATGGTCAGTCCTGCATTTATCAAGAATTCTTTTTTTAAAAACCTTAGCTACCCATACAATCCATACTAAGTATCAATTACAAGGCAGAAGAACAGTAAGGGCCTGGCAATTGGGGTTAAAGTGACTTGCCTACGGTCACACAAGTAGGAAGTGTCTGAGGCCATATTTGAACCCAGGACCTCCTGTCTCTAGGTGTGGCTCTCTATCCAGTTAGCCACCCAGCTATCCCTAATTAAGATTTCTCAAGTCTTTCAAATTGTTCATCTTTACAATGGTGTTACTTTTGAGGGAAAAGGCAGTAGGAGCTCGGGGACTCCTGGAGAAGGTGATGTTGAACTTTGAAGGAAACTATGGATTCTAAGAAGTGGAGGTAGAGAAGGAGTGCTTCGAAGGCACAGTGGGCAGCCTGTGAAAGAGCATGTAAAAGAGACAAAGAATTGTCAGGATCAGTGGAAGAGAAGGTTTATTTGGACAGCTGTAATCTGTGTAATCTGGAAAGGTAGGTTGGAACCAACACTAGCTATTTCCCATTTGGGATATTCCATTTTTGACCTTTTTGTCTTTGTGCATGCCAACCCCATGCATTTCTGGAATGCTCTCCTTCCTATGCCTTTTGGAAACTCTTGCTTACCTCCTAGAAGAGGCCTTTACTTATTAAGTGTTCCATCTCTGCTTCCCACCCAAAATTACTTTGTATTTTTTCTGTGTGTAAGGTGAAATGAACATGGATATATCTTGCATTGCTCTTTAGTAGATGTGTGACTTCCCTTTGGTGGCATGTAAGCTCTTTGAAGGCTAGGGCTATCTATTTTTTATCTTTTTCTCTCCAGGGCCTAGCACAGGACCTCACACACATCAGGAACTTAAATTTGTACTTGAAAGGGCCTTAAAAAATGCTTGGTGTATGGCGTCATCATTTTCTTAGTCTGCTAGGCTCAAAAGTTCATGTTGAAGGGGTCTGACAGGTTATTTAGTCACACCTCATTCCACTGTACTCTTCCCCCAAATCAGCACTGCAGATAACCCTGGCAGGGAGTCATCTTTCACGGACAGAGCAGTGGATAGAGATCCTTAAACTCTCTTTGCCTCAGTTTTGTCAACTCTAAAATGGAGGATAATAACAGTACCTGTTTCCCAAGGTGGTTGTGAGGATCAAATGAAATAATAATTGTAAGACATCATAGATAAATAACATAAAATGCTAGCTATTAGTGTTATTAATATCTCCACTTCTCTGGAACTGATGTGGTAGGTAGTAGTAAGACAGTGGAAATAAAACTTGCAAGTCAAAGGAGCTGGGCCCAAATCCTGTTTCTGAGACCTGTATGATCTTGAATAAGTCACAATCTTCCTGATCCTCAGTTTCCTCATCTGTAAAATGATGGGAATGTTAAATGATTAGACTAGATGATTTCTTAGGCCCCTTCAAATTCTAGACTTATAATTCTCTAACCTGCCAAGGATGCCTGTTCATTAATTAATTGGATAACTTTTAACTTATTTTCCTTTTGTATCCCAAGTTTAGCCACCAATTTATTTAGGCATTGGTCAGTCCTTTTGTTTGAACCAATTATTACTTATTTTCTCTTCTTAGTGTTGAAACTCTGCTTCTTACTTCAAATTCTGAATGACAGCAGTATATAGTTCATTTAAATTTCTTGCTTTTTGTTCTTGAATCCATATTAATCCACCAAATTAATCACCATAAGTCTTTTTGCACAATGTCCCTAACAAACATTAATGAGTTGCTAACACCCAAGAAATAAGATGAAGACTTTCTTTATCTGTCATTTAAATCATGCCATATAATATGGAAATATCCTCACATCATATACACATGTGCCATGATTATTTTAGCTTCCATGATATTTGTGCCATTTGGAATGCCTTCCTACACTGCTCTCTTTATCTTAATCTTACTCAAATTTTAGAGCCCAGTTCAAATCCCATCTTCTCCATTGAACTTTATGCTACTATTTCATTTGATCTCTACCTTCTTTTTATTCTGAACTTAAGATTTTCCTAAGCAGAAAAGGATTGTATTGTCTCATAAATGGAAGAGAATGTGAATGTTATGTATATCTTGTTTTTAAAAAGTATGTATATCTATTAAATATAATATTACTCCTAAATAAATATGGACCCCTATGAACTTTTTTTTGGTCTTAAAGTTTAATTGGTTTTCTAAAAAAAAAAAAATCACTCATACCCCATAACATCTCTTCCTTCTAAATAAATGTCCTTTCTTATAATAAGTACATAGTCAAAACAAACTCATACATTATTTGTGTCTGAAAATTTATGTCTTATTCTGTACTTCTGTCATTATTTAGAAAGCATACTTCATCATTAGTCTTCTGGAGTTGGAACTGGTCATGGCATTGATCACAGTACATAAGTCTTTCAAAGATGTTTTCCTTTACATTTTTGTACATAGCTTGGACATTCTGTACATCTTTAAAAAAATTAAGGTATCACAATCCTCTCCCCACTTGTTTTGCCATATTTACCACTTGTGAGATAGAAGCTCAGGGATGGTTACTTTAATCTGCATTACTATTTTTATTAGTGCTTCGGAGCACTATTTACTCATATGACTATTTGCCTAACTTCCTTTGAAAAGTGACCTATCAAATCCTTTGATTTTCATTTGTCTATTGGGAATGGCTTTCATTCTTATATATGAATTTGCTTTATGTATGGATATTAGAATTTTATCAGAGAAATGGATGCAAGGACTTTCACCCATTTACTACTTTTTCAAATGATTTTGTTTTTGCAAAACCTTTTTCAATTTAATGTAATCAAAGTTGTCCATTAAACTTTTGCGATCATCTCTTTTTGTTACTCACTCCTATTTCCTTCCCTCCCCCTCCAATTTGTTTTTGCATCTATGTCATGTATGTATTTAGGGCTTATTGTGTTGTATATTATGAGATGCCAATTTAAACCTTACTTCTGCCAGACTTCTTTCCAGCTTCCCCAGCAGTTTCTTTAAAATGTTGGTGTTGCTGGATTTATTAAACACTATACCACTATTTGATTGCAGATGTGTCTTATTACATAATCTGTTCTATTAATCATCTTTTCTGTTTACTAATTAGCAGAAAAACTTTGTACCATAGCTAGAGATCCTGGTATTTCTAGTTCTCTTTTTTTCACTATTTCTTTTGAGATTCAACTTTTTGTTATTTCAGATGAATTGTCTAGTTCTGTAGTTACCTGCTGGTTGATATGATTGGTATAGCACTGACTCTATAAATTAACTTTTATTAACAAAGACAGACCAATGTGCAATTACTCTTTCTCCAATTATTCATTTTTATGTTAGTTTTAGTTTTGTAATTGTATTTGTATGATTATAGTGTCTTGGCAAGTAAACATATTGCAGTTATTTTTGAATGGAATTAATTTTTTATCTGTTAGTGATTTGCAAAGGCTAATGATTTTGAGGGTTTATTTTATATCTGCTGCCCTACTATTGTTTTAGTATACTTTTTAGTTAACTTTTCCCCTCTTCTTCATCTCACATTACTCAGATGCCTTCAGTCATTATTTCCTCCTTCACCCTTTTCACAATGGAGGTGGTCCTTTTCCTTGCTAATGCAAATTTCTGCACATGTACCCTTAATCCCATTCCATCCTGAACTCTCCAGAAGTGACTGCTTTAGCATCCTCACTCTCACTTTCAGTCTCACACTGTAATTGTTTTTATTCCTACAAACACACATCTTCCCCATCTTTTATCTTTTTTTTTTTTTTAAATCCTTAACTTCTATGTATTGGCTCCTAGGTGGAAGAGTGGTAAGGGTGGGCAATGGGGGTCAAGTGACTTGCCCAGGGTCACACAGCTGGGAAGTGTCTGAGGCCAGATTTGAACCTAGGACCTCCTGTCTCTAGGCCTGACTCTCAATCCACTGAGGTATCCAAGCTGCCCTTCTTCCCCATCTTTTAAAAACTCCCACTCAATCTGGTCATCCTTGCTATCATCCCATCTCCATCTCCCCTTTCCTAGCTAAACTACTGGAGGCCATTTTCTTTCCTACTTTAACTCTGCAATGCCTTCTGACCTTATCTTTCAAATGAAATTGTTCTCTCCAAAGTTATAAATTTGTCTCTTAAATTGCCTAATCCAGTGGCCTCTCAAGAGGCCACTATTGATTACCTCCGATTACTCTCTTATCGACATTCTAGGTTTTCATGATACTGTTCTTTTTGGATTCTCTTCCTAAATGCTGCTTCTCAGTCTTTGCTGGATCTTCATTCAAATTATACAACTCACCATGGCTGCCCTGGACCTACTTTTCTTCTCCTGCTATATTTTTTCCACTTGGCAATCTTATCAACAGCTATGGATTAAATTATCTTTTATACAGGTTTATTCATGGATCTATTTATTCAGCATTAATCTCTTTTCCAACTTCAGTTTCACATCTCTGTCTATTGGACATCATAAACTTAGCATGTTTCAAACTGAACTCATTATCTTTCCCCAACAGCTCTCCCTCTCAACTTCAGTCACCTGAGCTCGCAACCTGGATGTCATCCTCAACTCTTCACTGTTTCTCATCTCTCATATCCAATTAGTTGTGAAGTTCTATTGTTTCTACCTACCTCTGTAATGTTTTTTTAAAATGTCCCCTTGAGTATATTTGCATATTTTATTATGTTTTGATTCATTCAAATACTTTTTGAGCATGTTTTGGAACTAATAGGATATTTTGATGACACATAAGGACTGTGGAGTAGAGTATCTGACACTGGCAGTTACCCAGTTTTTTCAGTTATATCCCCTAAAAGTGACAGAATAGCTCAGTGGATTAGTGCTGGGCTAGGAAGATCTGAGTTCCAATCAGTCATTTTGCAAGTGGAACGTCTCTGGGCATATCACTTAACTTCTGTTTATCTGTTTCCTTAAAAGTAAAGATAATAACAGTGCCTACATCTCAGGATTGTTATGACCAAGTGAGGTATTTGTAAAGTGGCTAAATAAATGCTCATTTCCTTAGGTACATAAGAATTTAGCAAGTTATCTGTTCATTAATTTTATTTTCTAATATTTTTTCCATTGTCCTCCCATACCCACTTTTTCAAGTCACTGAAGTATATGTGTAAGTGTGTGTGTACATATCACCTTAGAAGATCTTGAGTTTTTTTAAACCCTTACCCTTCTGTCTTAGTAACAATTCTAAGAAAGAAGAGTGTCAAGGGCTATGGAATCAAGGTTAAGTGACTTGCTCAGGGTCTTACAGTTAGAAAGTGTCTAAGGCCAGATTTGAACTGAGATATTCCTGACTCCAGACCTGGCACACTATCCACTGTGGTCCCTAGCTCCTCACACTACATCTCCCTTTTTTCTTAGTAGAATGTCTCTTTATTCTCAGCAATATATATCAATGCATAACTTGCAGTTATCTCCAGTGTGGTCTTAGATTGGCTCATGAAATGATGTATACACTTTGAGTTTGTGAAGAAAACAAAACAATTCTACCAACTCTTTCATTTGCCTCTCCAAAGGGTTCTTGAGTATTCTTCCATTTAGTTACAACTTATTTATTTCTGGTTTCATTTCTAGTGAGAATGACAACATTGCTGTTCTATTAGTATACTGACATGGCAACTGGAATAAAATTTTCAGAGTGAAACTCATTAGCATTCTCTACTTTCATTACTTCACTGCCAGCAGTATAGAAATGGAAAGGACTATTTTTTTTTATTTCACTGGTTGTCATGATTCAGGAATTCATCATATATGTACCACAGAAACTGTATTTGATGCTGTGAACTAAGGGTCATCCTTGTGTCATGATGTAGTTCAAGTTACTAGTAAGTAAAAGACTCAAAAATTAGGATCTGACAAAATACAAAATTCAGAAATGTAAAAGACAAAAATTAAAGTGAACTTTGGAAAGTCTCATAGGCTCATAAGATACTGAGCCAAAATGAATCTTAGAAGTCATCTAGCCCAAACTCTTTTATTTTAATCATGGGATTCAAACTCAGGTTCATTCACATTTCCTTAGTATTTCCTAGTCTCTTTGTATTTAATATCATAAATCTCTTGCTTATGTGCTGGAAAAACAACTAGCCATCGTGGGCTGAAGAACAATAAGGCTTTAAGAATAGCTAGAAAGTTATATGTAGGTTATATATTATAGATTTCTTTTAAAAAGGAACTAAAAATATTATGGCTCACTTTTTAATTTATTTTGCCACGCTGTCAAGAAATTTAGAAACATCAGAAAAAATGTTAGAAAACTAAAGATTGAAAATTTGTTTTTTATTTGAAAATCATAAATAATGGAAGCATAGTTTGGACCATTTACTAGACATATTATTTTTCAGTGACTTGTAAAGTTAAAGATTATATCTCTGAAGGTCTCTAAACAGCCCAAGATGATACTGAGATCTTGATTGGCAGGTATGGCCTCTTCAATTTGTAGAGCATTAGAAATCCACAGTGAAAGAATTTTATATTTCTCTGACACGTTTTATAGAGAGTAGAAATATATTCTTAGCAGCATCAAACAGGACAACTTGTTTCACATCTCCATTTTTACATAAGCGCAGCAAGTGTGTCAACTCATATTTAAAGAGACAGGGAAAACAAAACAGAAAAAAGAACTCAATGGATACTCCTTGTCCATAGAAATTTTACATAAAAGTTTACTAATGTCCATGTTGTCAAAGCTTCTATAGATGAATTTAAATTATTTTTGTGGATACAGTGGAGGCAGTCCACATTTGAAACAATTTTACACAAGGATTCAGTAAACAACAATAAATATCATTTTCCTTTTTGAAATAAAAATACAATGGAGGGAAGCAAAAAAAAAAAAAAACCAAACTAAATTTACTTGAGGAGAGAGAGAAGGGCTAATTTTCACACCATATTTTTTTAGTTTGTTTTGAAAGGATTAAAACCCCTGGGAATATTAAGTACTAGGCCCTAACTACACATTTTTTTAAATCTAGTTATCAAAGACAAACATCATAGACTTTGATTAAAATGCTCGAATCTAGTGAGAGCAGGTGCCTGTGGCAGGTGGACGAATATTAAAAATTTTTTTAAAAATTGGCAATTTCATTAAATAAAAAAACAAGAACAACCAACTGCCATTTCCCTTAAATGTTAAGTTGAAGCCTGATATGTGCTGCCATATCCTGTACACCCAAGCTGTTTTAGCTAAAATAAGCCTCATTTTCAGAGTGTTTGTGACTGCCATTAATGGTGTTCTGTTCCCTCACGGGTATCTTGTTGGGTCCTCTTCTGTGAGGCTTTTCCCTGAGTCATGTATTTATTGGAAAGGCTGCCTACAGTGGAGAAAAAACACACAAAAAAAAACACAAAAAAATAAACCTTGAATTATTAATTTTGTAATCAGAAAAATTACTTTTTTACTTTTAATCATTTCAAACAGCTTTTCTGTTTAGGAATCTGATCTTCATTTCACATCTTCACATGACTAGAATATAAATGTTTCAAACACAAAAGATTAAGTATAATGAAAATGCTCTCTTTCAGAATAGAATTAGGGTTGTCACATTAGCACAATTTTACTAAGTTCACAATTAGATATTATGTTGTTGTGGAGGGACATAGGTGAGCACTAAAGATTAAGTACAAACAAATGTACAGACTGGCATCTGGGGAGAGAGAAAAGAAATGGCAAATGTTCATCTTGCTTGAAATCAATATCCTGTACCAGTACTTTTCAGAAAAAGGATAACAGAGCTCTGACAATAACTCTTAAGAATCGAATGGGAAGAAAAGGAATAATTTTGCTGCTTCCTCCAAACTTGTAATAAAGACTCCTACTCTCATCCTTATAATACAGTGGCTCCCAAAGTTTTTTGACCTACTGCCCCCTTTCCAAAAAAAATATTACTTAGCGTCCCCTGTCACATACTATCACTGCCCCCAAATGCACCCATGGCCATCACTGCCGCCCTGGATCACTACGGCACCCACTTTGGGAATCACTGTTATAATACCACTGAAAAGGGAATGGAAACATAAAGCATTAAGCATATTAGATGTGATATAAAAATTTAGAATAGCCATCTGCAAGAAGTCCTCTGACTTTCTTGAAGACCTAATTAAGTTTTCTTTAAATAGAATACTTATTCAAAATAGTATGTAATTTAAAAGGGTTGGACAATGTCTGCAGGTAGTAAAGGCTAAATATATGCCTTCTGATTGATAATGGATCATTTTATGGTGGTCAGACTAAAAGAGTGGGAATTTTTCTTTATTTACCGGAAGTATCCTTACATTTACCATTATTCTGTCTTTAAAAGAGAAGTTATTATCTTCTGGGTCATTAACATTGGTTTCTATATAGGAATTCTAAAATATCTCATTAATGGGGCAGCTAGGTAGCACAGTGGATATCACACTAGGCCTGGAGTCAGGAGGACATGGGTTTAAAGTTAGCCTCAGACACTTCCTAGTTGTGTCACCCTGGGGCAAGTCACTGTTTGTCTAGCTCAGTGATTCCCAAAGTGGGCGCTACCGCCCCCTGGTGGGTGCTGCAGCGATCTGGGGGCGGGTTGGTGATGGCCACAGGTGCGTTTATCTTTCCTATTAATTGCTATTAAAATAAAAAAAAAAATTAATTTCCAGGGGGCTAAATAATATTTTTTCTGGAAAGGGGGAGGAAGGCCAAAAAAGTTTGGGAACCACTGGTCTAGCTCTTATCCTTTTGTCCTAAGAGTTGTTACTAAGACAGAAAAGGTTTTAAAAAAACCAAACCCAAATACTGAAATTATGTTTTTGTTCACAATTGTGTAAAATTTAATCTTTCATTTTTTACAATTTCTCTGTTATCTCTTTGTATTTCTAGGTAGAAAGAGGGTTTAATAAGTGTGTCCTGTCTCTCCCACTATTACTTGATTTCTCTTTTTTGGGACTAGATCTGCATTTCCTTGACCTACTCTTTCTTATGAGTAACCTAAAAATGCAACACTCAGTTCATAAAGCAGAGTCAGAAATATCACATTCCTGTTGACACTATGCAAAAGGATGCTTTATTTAAGTTCTGTTCCTCAACTAGACAAATTACTGTATTCTTTCCTGGCTCCTTTCTCCTTGCCTTCATAGTTAAGAATTCATGGCTCAATGAGATTATGAACAAGAGGTTCAGAAAATTTTATTGCTACTTCAGTAAAGCAACCATAGTAACATTACAAATGATTTACTAATTGTTTAAAAATTAATCTGGCTTCATTTTAGTGAATTAGACTTCTGAAAGATGGTAGAGGAAGATGTAGTAAGGAGAGTAAGGGGTGGGGGAAGAGACAGAGACAGAGAGAGAAGGGACCAATATCATTATATAAGCCCTGAGAAGTCATGTGAGGTCAGTAAAACTGAATTGTCCAGTGTGTGAGAAGAGTGAGATAGCTTTGAGGATTAGCTCCAAAGGAAACTATAAAAATGGGAAATGAATCTGAAAATAAGCAGTAAGAAAATATGAGGGGAAAAAAGAGTAAAATTACTCAAGATCTGAAAACTTAGTTAAAGATGTTCCTTTTCTCTATTTTCCAGAACCTATCATTAGTTTTTGTATTGGTCATCTCTCCCTCCAAATCCCATTATTTCCTTATTATTTTTAGCACCATCCCAACCTACCTCTAGGTTCCTCCAGAGATATTTTTAATTCTGCAGGTTTCTTTTACTTCCTGGTATGATTTTCTTGCGAATGGTTAATTATTGATTAAATGATTATCAGCACATCATTCATTGCTTTGACGATATATCTATCTTGCAGAATAAGATGCTTTTTCCAACTTAACTTTAAATTTGAGTATAAGCAGATAAATCAACAGGAAAGATATTAATAACAGAAGGTAGTATGACCTGCAGATCAGCTAAGCAAAAATAAACATCTCTGAATAAATACTTTTAGACAAAGGGAAACGAATCAACACCCAATAATGAAGTAGAATCCTCTGTGGATTACCATGAGATCATGGAATCACAACTCCAATTAGTTTAAAAAGAGAACTAAAAACTGTGAAAGCAATAGAATAGAAAAAAACTTGAAACCACAGTGACAAACTTCATCAAAGGAACAAAAGAGAGATAATTGATTGGGAATGCAAACAGAAATGAAGGACAATCTGGAATAAGAGAAGCAAGAAAAAGTAACATTAAAAAATATATATCTGATTTTTCTATGTAACGAGGATGTATTTCTTGCCTTCTCAATAGGTGAGGTAGGGAATGGAGAGAAGAGAATAATTGAAAAGAAAATTAAGGAAAAAAAAAGATCTCTTTGCGCAAAGCATAATGATTTCAAAGACAGAACATATAGAGACAACTTAAAGATTATAGCTTCTCCCAGAAGAAAAGACTGAAAAACTTAAACATGGCAATATAAGAAACAGTAAAAGAAAACTATCCAGAATTTCTTAACACAGAAAACCAAATACCAACGGAAACAACCCAGATCACCCTCAGAAAATAACAAAACCCTATGCTGCAAACTCCAAGACATATGGTAAAATGTAATTCTATTGACAAAAACACAAATTTTACAAGAAACCAAGAAAAATATACATTTCCTTTAAATATGAAGTAAAGGAAATCTGAATAACATTAGACTCTTGAATATCACAAACCATATGAGGAAACGAAATACTGTACTGTAATCCAAAGAACAATGGGAACTGTACTGTAATCCAATATACTGTACTGTAATCCAAAGAACAATGAGAACAAACCAAGATGGCATAATCTGTAAATCTGACCCTAACCATTAACATAAAGAGATGGTCATTCCAAAGAAGAAAAGCAGACATGACCAAATTTGCTTTTTCAAATACCCTAGATAATAGAAATACAAGAAAGGTAAACAAATACAACTAAGAATGAGAACAACAAAAGAATATAAGAGAGATTATTATTAAATTGCATTCTAAAAGTACGGAAAGGAGAAAATGGTGAAAGCAGAAGCCATATAGAAGATAAGATGGTGGAGAAACATCATGGACTAAAACCCACAACATTGGGCCTACATGTGAATCAAAGTTTTTTTTTTGTTGGATTAAAATGAAAAATAGAACAAAAGGAAGAGGAGAAGAAGGAGAAAGGAATGTTATGTATCCTAATCAAGTTGAAAGTTAACAATGAAGGGAAAATATATTCTGTAATCTCTCAGGAGGTTAAAAGAACCAGTAGAATTGTGAAGAGAGGAAGGGAAAGACTAAAACAGGGAAAAGAGGGCAATATTGTTTGTGGTAGGATGAGATCCTTTGAAGAACATTCTTATGGGAGAAGAGGGATTCTATAGATGTAGACTTTAAAATAGATAAAACTGGGAGATTGGTGCTTAGGTACTTTTCTCATCTTGGGAGGCAACTGACACTCATTAGAGTGAGACCCAGAAAGGAGATTTCATAGCAAATGGGAAAAAAAAACATGATTATTGAGAGGGTGGCAAAGGGTGTTAGTGAACTGTATAATTGTGTACAGAAGGAAATTCCTACCAAGGAGGAGAATTATAAATTCTTTAACTTGTGGGAACTGGTATTGCTAAGAATGAGAAACAACAGAAAAAAAGGGTATGGGGGGGGGCAAGCTCTACAAAGCAATAACGCAGATACTATTTAGAAAGAGGAACCCAAAATAGGTATATTAGAAACTTTAATTCCATGCGGAATGGAGACTAAAGAAGAACTAAGTAAGTATAAATCCAAGAATCAAAGAATAGAAATCTAGAATAGAAAGGGAAGATAAACAATCAAAAGGCAAAAAAAGAAATTCTTTTTTTAGAAAAAGATGCAGAAAATGAAATTAAAAAACTAAACATCAAAATGCTGAAGAAAAGGAGAAGGGGAGGATTTTAATTAATTACTCAATTAGGAGAGAAAAAAGGAAGAGAATTTGATAAGATAAGCAGAAGAAAGAAAAATGAGTTTATTAGCATTAGCTCCTTTTTAGCTCCAGTCTCCAAAACTAGGAGAAAAGGGTTAACAACTGGCTGAAGGGCATATATGTATGAGTGTGTGTGCATGTGTGAGTTTGAGGAGAAAAAGTTGGGGTATTGGAATAGGGTTGCCTTAAGGAAGCTTAAGATAAAATGATTGAAGAAACAAAGTACTGTCTTTATAGAGTAAGGCGACACAAGCTTATTTAAAGGGGGAAAATCTATATTAGAGACAAATGAAGGAAAATATAAGCTTAAGTCTCAATTTTAAATGTGAAAGGATTAACAATCCATTATAATGAAAAAGTGACAAACTATAAAAAAATACCCCTCAAACTTAATAGTCTTTTGCTTATGAGAAACACAACTAGAAAGCAAAGACATACACAGAATAAAAAAAACCCAGAAAAAATTTACTTTGCAGCATCAAATGAATCCAAAAAAGCAGGAATGGCAGTCATGCTATTTGTTGTTATTTAGTCATTTTTTAGTTGTGTCTGACTCTTCATGACCCTATTTGGGGTTTCTTGGCAGAGATACTGGAGTGATTTGCTATTTCCTTCTCCAGCTCATTTTACAGATGAGAAAACCAAGGCAAAGAGTGTTAAAAGTCATATGTCCAGGGTCACGTAGCTAGAGTGTTAAAGGTCATGTGTCCAGGGTCACATAGCTAGTAAGTGGTTGAGGCTGGATTTCAACTCATGGAAGAGTTATTCTTTCTGATTCCAGGCCTAGCATTCTATCCACTGCATCAACTAGTTGCCCTAGTCATGCTATAGACAAAGTAAAAATAAGCACTCAAAATATAAAAAGAGATAAACAAGGAAACTACATTTTACTTAAATGATCCAAAGACCAATATCAGTATTAAAATTATGTGCTCCAAGTAACTTGGAATTTAAACCAATAAAGGAAAATTTAACTGAATTACAAAAAACAGACAATGCCCCACTCTTAGTTTTAGACAAATCTGATAAAATGATAAACACAAAGGAAAAAATAGAGAAGTAAAAAAATTGCTGGAGAAACTAGAGATAAAAGTACAAAATTATATATACTCTTTACAAACCATAATAATAAAAATAGTAATCAGTTTGGGGAGAACAAAAGTCCAAGATGCAGAGTCTTAACACTGAAATCTTAAAGAAATTGGTCCAAGAACAAATCATATAAACAATAGCTATGTGAAAGAAAATGATAATGATGAAACAACATACCAAAATTTCTGGAATGCAGCTAAAGCAGTCCTCAGGGGAAAATCATATCCCTACAATATGCATTAACAGAATAGAAAAGGAAAGGATTAATGAACTCAATATGTATTCTAAAAAATTAGAAAGCCAACAAATAAATAAATGTAAGCATGGGAGTAGCTAGGTGGCTGGAGTCAGCCCTAGAGACAAGAGGTCCTGGGTTCAAATCTAGTCAAGACACTTCCTAGCTGTATGACCCTGAGCAAGTCACTTAACCCCCCATTACCTAGCCCTTATTGTTCTCTTGCTTTGGAACCAATAGACAATATTAATTCTAAGATGGAATGTAAGGGTATATTAAAAAAAAATAAATGGAAAGGGACCTGTTGGTACAAAAATATTTATAGCAGCTTTTTTTTTGTGGTTGCAAAGAATTGGAAACTGAGGTGATGTCCATCAGCTGGGGAATGGTTGAACAAGTTGTGGTATCTGATTACAATGGAATACTACTATGCTACAAGAAATGATGAGAAAGGATGATTTCAGAAAAACCTACATGAATTGATGCAAAGTGAAGTGAGTAGAGCCAGGAGAACATTGTAGAGTAATAGTAATATCGTAGGATGAACATTTATGAATGACCTGGCTATTCTTAGCAGTATAGTGATCCAAGACAATACTCAAAGACTCATGATGAAAAACACCATCTGCCTCCAGAGAAAGAACTGATTGGAGTCTGAATGAAGACTGAGATGTACTGTTTCACTTTAATTCTTCACTTACTTCACTTTTATTCTTGTTTGTTTGATTTCTCTTTCACAAAATGACTACTATGGACTATTACTGGAATATTATACTATTACACATATAAAATCTATATCAGATTGCCTGGCATCTTAGGTAGGGGAGAAGGCAAGGTAAGAATCTGGTTTAACCTCAAAATAAATTAAAGTTAAAAAAAAGTGTCCCCCCCATGTAATTGAAGGGAAAATGTTATTTGAAAAAAGGCTTAAAAAGATATTAAAATGAGAGAAAGTGATAAAATGGAAACCAACTGCCCTCCAAATAAATGATAACTAAAACTGAAAGCTAGTTCTTTGAAAAAGTTAACAAAATTGACAGACCCACAAGTAATCTGATTAAAGAAGGCAGAAAAATCAAAACAACCAAATAGAAAATGATCAAGGAGAAAAAAAAGAACTAGAAGAAATAAAGAGAACTATTGGAATTGTATAGTATTGGAATATGTATAGTAACACACTAAAAAATTGAGAACACAAAATAAGAGGAATACCTTCAAAAACATGAAATTCTTAAATAGAAGATAAAATGGAATTTTAAATCTCAAAAAAAGAAATAGAACTACCTGTAAAGGAACTACCTAAAGAAAAATATTTTCAGTCCTGATAGATTCACAGAATTCTTTACATTTAAAGAATTAGTACCAATACTACACAAATTATTTTTAAAAACGGAGAAAGAAACTACCCAATTCCTTTAAGGAGATAAATAGAATCCTAATATGTAAACCAAGAAGGGCTAAAGCAAAGGAGAACTAAAGACTAATATTATTAATGAATATTAAAAAATTTTTAAATAAAATTCTGTCAGCAATTAATTATACTAAAAAGAAAAAATCTCAAATTAAATGAATATCTCAATAGATAGGAAAATGCTTTAACAAAAACACAACACACATTTATGCTAAAAATCTTAGGGGCAGCTGGGTAGCTCAGTGGAGTGAGAGTCAGGCCTAGAGACAGGAGGTCCTAGGTTCAAACCCGGCCTCAGCTACTTCCCAGCTGTGTGACCCTGGGCAAGTCACTTGACCCCCATTGCCCACCCTTACCACTCTTCCACCTATGAGACAATACACCGAAGTACAAGGGTTTAAAAAAAAAATCTTACAACATATAGGTAATGAAAGACCTTGTTTAATATCATAAAAGGTAAATATCTAATACCAAAAGCAATGACTGAGATATACTATAAACTTTCCTAATAAACACAGATGTAAAAGCAAGGATGTCTACTCTTTCCACTATGTGACCCAGTTCTGGAAATCTCAGAAATAACAATAGGACAAAAGAAAGACAATTAAGGTGTAATGATTAGTGAAGAAATAAAAACCCAAACCACTCTTGTTGTTTTGCATAATGGTTTCCTTAGAAAACCCTAAATAATCAGTAAAGATACTGAGATAATAGCTTCAGTAAAGTTGCAGGCTACAAAAAAACCCTCCAAAATTAACAACATATCTCTATATAATAATAATAATAGTAATAAAATCCGAAAGGCAATAATAGAAGGGAAATGCTATTCTAAATAATGACAAGATACATAAAGTATTTTATCAAAACACACAAAATACTTGTTTATCTTCAGTTACAAATTGGTCCTTAAAGAAATAAACAACTTGAATAGCTGGAGGAGCTTTTGTGGTTGGGTCATGCCAATATTTAAAAAAAATAACAATACTACCAAAACTAATTTCCTTTTTTTGGTGCTATACCAACCAAATGATCAAAGGAGTAACTTAACAGAACAATAAACTAGTAATAAAAAATTATTTGTAAAAATTAAAGATAGGGGAATAATGAAAAGAGGTAGGTATGAAGGGAAGATAGCACTAAAAATCAGCTGAAAAATCATCTGGTACTGGTTTAAAAAAAAGTATAATACAGAATATACTAAACAAGGAAGAACCAAAAACAATGGAACTCTATAATCTAGCATTTGACAAGCTGGAAAAGATAAAGTATTTAGGAAATGACTCCCTATTTGATAAAAGCTGCTGGGAAAATTGGAATGCAGTCTGGCGGAAATTAGGATTGGATCAACACTTTAAAAAACTATGTAATATAAAGATATGACCTTAATATTAAAAAGAAATATTAAATATTAGAAAAGAAATAATTTATATATTTTTCACAGCTATCAGGAGATGAATAATAAAGAACAGTGGGAAGTGGCAGAATGGGAGAGAAATCTTTTTATCGTTTTTCTGTGTTTCATAAATACACTCACATCTATATGTAAATGAACAATTTGTACACACACACACACACACACACACACACACACACACACACACATATATGACCAAAAACCATTCCTCAATAGATAAGTGGTTAAAGAGTATGAACAAATTTCTCAAAAGTGTAATTAATAATATGAAAGAATGCTTCAAAAATCAATAAGAGAAATGAAAATCAAAACAACCCTGAAATTTTACCTCACACCTTGCACACTGGCAAAATGACAGGCACACTAATCCATTAGTGATGGAGCTGTGAATTGGTTCAGTAGTCCCGACCCCTTAATGGCAGTTTTATTCTCTGCAATTTTAGTTATCCACAGGGGCAGCATGGTCTGCCCTCCAGGCAGTTTCCTCCCTGTTAGTTCTGTTTTCACTTAAAGGGTAAGTACATTTTTTTAAAGGTTTAGTTTATTTTTTTGGTGGTGGTAGACAGGGGTGTGTGAGAGGCTGCATAGTGTTGAGCTAAGAAAGAGGTGCAGGGAGAGAGACACAATATTGTACAGTAAAGTTAATATAGGTGTTAAAAGTTAAAATGAAAACTGTCTGTGGTTTCAGGCATTATAGTGGGAAGGTGGTTTGCTGGAATGTAATCCTTGCAGATATCTATGGGGGGAAAAGTACTATATAACAAATAATTTATAATCTACTTTATTATTACTCTGTTTAATGTTGGTAATGTCTTACAGGGTTGTTTATCAACTAAATTTACTTATATACATGTATGTCAAGTGACTAAAATATCCATACCTTTTGACCTAGAGATTCCACTTGGGGATTATACTCCAAGGAGGTTATTAGTAAGAAGAAAGTCCCTGCACACACAAAAATAATGCCTATCAATTGAGGAATGACTAAAGAAATATGTTAATGGAATGGAATATACTGTGTGGCAAGAGATAATGAACAGAAAATATAGAGAAGCATGGACTGACATGAATTGATGCAATGTGAAGTAAAGTGAAGCAAATAATATACATGGTGATTATAATGGAGTAAATGGGAAGAATAATAAAGTTCAAAAGTGAAAGTTATAAAATTACAAAAAGGACAAACCTAGTTCCAAAGAAAAAAATATGAGAAGAAGGCATCATTTACTCATCTGTAGAGGTGAGAGGTTCCTGAATGTGGTATATTTTACATATTTTCAGACTTTTTTTTGACATAAAGCAAGTTATGCTGGTTGTTTTCTCTTTCCTTGCTTTTTATTTTTGTTTTACAAATATTATTTATAACATGGGATTGCTCTATAGGAGGGGAAGAGGGTAGTGGGCAAAATTATGGTGATGTTAAAAAAACCCCAAAAGTTAACAATAACGACTTAAAAGAAAAACTGACAAAAATTATTTGTGGCAAAAATGTATGATGATAAAGGTCAACATGAAACAAGATCAGAAGAATAAGATTGCCACATATCAAGGCTACGAGCATATTTGAAAAAAATCCAAAGTTAGTCATTAGGAAGTAGCTCAAAGATGGATTTGGAAAACGGCAAAGGACAAGAATTTTGTTACACTCATAGAGAGACTGCAGATGTACTGGAAAGAGTGATGAAGGGTGAGTTCCTGATGTGGATACTTCATTGCTATGAGAAAATAGGGTGATTCATGTGAGCTCTCAGAATCTCAATTTCTTTCTTTGTAAAATGTGGATAGGTTTTGCATTATCTATTATGTGGAGTCATGAAGAAAGCATCTTGCAAACTTTAAGAAGCTACAGAAATGTCAATTATTACAATTATATCACATTGTTCTAATTCAGATGCAAATAATTTATATTTTATAACTCTTTGTATTATTCAATAATTTTTCAATACTTTTATTAGTATTTGATTAAGTAAAGAATTAAAATTCTTTTCTTTCAGTTTTACTGATTAAAACCTAAAAACAAAGGAAATTCCCTAATAGAAAAGATAAGAAATTTTTAAGCCTAAAAATCCACTTAGGCACAATGAAGTTTTAAAATAAAGTGAAATACTGAGGGGGGTACTATTTATTTATTAGGTATTTATTAAGGAAGACTTCTTTCTACTACCATTAAATAGGTTTTATAACATTGACTTTTCAAGATCTCCCTTTTAAAGCATTCTGGATTTCCTAAACAAATTATTTTGCTTCTACTTGTTATCTAACCCAGTCTACTTCTATTTGGTAGCTAGACATATTGTTACCCATGGATGCCTTTGCCTAAAGTGAACTTAGTCCCCAAATTTAATATCTGAGAGTCTACACATTACAGAATTAGGAGTTTTCCTTTTGGATATGATTGAAAAAAACAATGTTTCATGTAACATATTTAATAATAATGAATTTGGTCTGTGACAAACATTTTAAAAACTCTGATATGGAATTTTAACTAGGCAATCTTGCCTGAAGGGGTTTTATATTGTACATACATAAAATAATTTATGAAGTAAACTCTGTATTTTCAACCCAATAACAAACATTGACTAGGCAGCCACACAGAGGTCATGAGATTTAACAACAGAATATCAGAGCAGGAAAGCCCCTCAGAATCTATCTAGTAAAACCCATAATACACCTCCCAAAATGATTATCTAGCAAGAAGACTTCAAACAATTGGAAACCTGGTATCCCCCAAGGCAGCTCATTCCATTTTTGCGTAACTCTAATAAAAGTATTCTTTAAGTCTAAATTAACTTCTTTAAAGAACAAAACCAAACCTTGACCTTAGAATTGATACAAAGTATTGATTCCCAGGCAGAAGAGTGATAAAGGTTAGGCAACTGGGGTTAAGTGATTTGCCCAGAGTCACACACAGCTAGGAAGTATGTGAAGCTATATTTTAATTCAGGACCTACAGTCTCCAGGACTGGCCCTCTATCCACTGAACAATCTAGGTGCCCTTTCTTCTACCCATTGCTTTTAGTTCTATCCTCTAGGGCAGTGATGGTAAACCTCTGGGCACTTGCCTCCTCCCCGCCCCTCCAAGTTCATTACTAGAAAGGCAGAGGGACTGAGGCAGAGCTGCTCCCCTCCCCCTCTATACTGTACCTGATGACATTTTCCCCTACCTCCTGCCCCTTTGCCCAGCAGCCAATGGGAGTACTTCCTCCCTCCCCAGTATGGCGTAAGGGGTGGGGGAGGGCACACCTGACACTCAGTAGAGGGTGGGGTGGGGGGCCAGGCCGGGCACTCAGTCTCTAAAAGGTTCTCCATCATTGCTCTACTCTAGGGTCAAGTAAAAAAGTTTGTCTTTTCCAATGTCAGTCCTTCAAATAAGAGATGTTTATTGTGTGAATCTTAAGTATTCTCTTCTTCAACCCAACACATTCCCAGTTCCTGAGATCCTTAGCCATCTTCGTTGTTTTCTTTGGTTACTTGTCAGTTTCTTAAAACATGAGGCACAGAAATGAACACAATATTTCAAAGTGGTCAAATGTGCTCTAACTAGGGCTGGGTACAAAGCAGTATTATCACTTCTTGACTCTTGGATATTATGCTACTCTGCTACTTTTAGTAATGTAGCCCAAGATTGCAATTAGGTTTTTTTGGCTAATAGTTTACTGACACATTTTTGGCATGCAGTCTACTAAAATATTTGTCCAGATGTTTTCAGATAAACTACCATATACAAAGCTCAGTTCTTTTGTGCCCATTATTCCTTTTAATAGAAATACCAAAGTCACACTGCTTCAAGAAAGTTTATAAATTTTAAGAATTTCTTTAGAAGCATGTATTTATATTTAAGAAGCTCAAAAGCTAGGCTATACATCTTAAACCAGGCATTATAAAGGCAGAGATCATATATTATATTTGCTTGCAAAATTTTCTTCTTCTCTTTCATCTTATGAAGGCAGTGAGGAAGGAGATTCTATAAGCATCTGATTTCTGACCTGCTGTTAGTCTTTGTAACTTGGTTTTTAATCTTTGAGAATCTCATACACTTACCCAAAAATTAATTGAATCAATCTTGTGAGAATTCCTTCATTTCTTTTCAAGACTCAGGCTTAGTATTTAAATTCAATATTAATATCAGAATAAAGATTTAAATACCTTAGACTCTAGTCAAAGGACTCACACTGCAGAAGTTACAGCTCATGGCTGGCTTCTCCCCATAAAGTCTGAAAGTACATTGCCAGGAGGGCAACATCCTTAAAACCATTCTAAGAGGTTTAGTATTAAGATAATAAGGAACTGTGTTTACTAATCATTTCTTTCTTTGTAAGACGAATCTAAAAGAGCAAGCAACTATTTCTTCCTTTAGGTTAAAATATTTGTCCTGGGAAGTATGTATGATGTTTGTGCCAACAATAACAACTGTTCTTTAAGAAGCAGGAGAAAAAAGTGGAGAAATAGTAGAAAAAATAGGAAAAAATGGGGAAGCAGAAGGTTCACTGAAAGAAAAAAAATGTCATGGTGTGTCAGTGTCAATGAAAATGAAATAAATTACTGTAAAAATCCACATACCTGATTGGGGACTCAAAAATATTTTTGCTTTTTGTTTCTTTTTGTCTTCATGTAAATGAATTGCCTAAAAAAAAGCATGATGTATCAGTCATATTCAAAGAAAACTTGCTGAAAAATACCCACCATTTAAAATATATAAAAATGATTCAAATGGAAGATTTGTTAGTAAAAGTTCTCTAATTTTGATTCATACAAGCACTAACTTTAAATTTCCCTCATTTCCTCCACCTGCTATTGTATAATGCCAAAGTAAATAAATACAAATTACAATTTATACTTGATTGGCAAAACATACATATGTGAAATAATATAATATATTGTTGGCACAATAATGTATTCTGTAGACTTTTACAAGGCCCCTGACAAATTCTACTAAAACACTATTTGAAACAAAGCAACTTATAGCAATATGTTGTGTTAGATAGCATTTCAATTAAATGTAGAAACAAATATAAAAACCCAGTGTTGTTCTCATTAAAGAAATTTATAAAAATACGTAAAGCAATGCTACCCCCTTCTTAGGAACTTTTTGAAAGTTCAGTTATTTTTCACAAAAAAAAAATGTTATTTATGTTAACATGATTAATGAGTTGATTACTGTTATTTTTTAAAGGAACTGAAAAACATATTAAAGATTTATCATTTTAAATGTCAAATATGGCAAATATTGATACATATGGGCCATATAAGCAAAAGCTCTTAGGGGTCCTCAATTTTAAAGCATGTAACAGGATCCTGAGACCAAAACATGAGAATTGCTACATTAAAGCATCACATTTTCTTCTACTAAAGCCACTCTCAATCAACCCTCTTAACAGAGGCTACATTCTGGCCACAATAACTCTTAGATCACTTCTTGAGTTATAAAGTAGTTGTGATCTGCATTAGTGCAAGAAGCACCCATAGGAATGAAATCATATGTCCTAATCTCATTAAAATATAAAACCCTGATTAGAAAATACAAAATGAAATAAAGTATTCAAAGGATACAGTAGTTTCTTGTGAGTTTTGAGCTAAGCTTACCTGATTGAGTTTGCCAGTTTGTTTCAAGGGGCCAGGAGAGGGAGACCCAAACAGACCATCCGATTTAGATACACCTTTAAAATAGAGCATTTAATAATTCTATTTTAAATAAAAAGCAGCATTTCTGTGTTAAAAATTCTGCATATAATTTTCTATAAAATCAAAAATAACCTGTCTTCAGTGCATAGAAAAAGCTAACTAATTTAAATTAAAACATTTTATTGATATGTTTAGTTACTTTATCACATTAGTTTCTGAATATATCCCTTCTCCCTCCTCTCAGTAAGCCATACCTAACAAAATTTTAAAAGAAAAAATGAAACGGATCAACAAAACCAAACATTGATCAACCATATCTGCCCACTATATGCAATATTGCTCTTAATCCTTGTTTCTGCAAGGGAGGAAGGAAGGAAGGGAGATGTTTCTTAATTTCTTGGATTTGGTCATTATAATTAATTTTCAGGTTCATTATTGTTCATTCCACTTAAAACTGAAGAATCTCATGAATTCAAATGAATTCATCTTTCTTTCCCTTCCCCTTTACTGTTTAACTGGTAATTTGATTTTAGAGATGATTATTTGACTTAATTTAAAATTAAGCAATTCATCTGGACTACCTGTGTTTCTCATTGGCATTCATGAAACAAATCAAACCATTTTTATTAACACTGGATGGCAGATTTATGAAAAAACAAAACAAAACAAAATTTAAAAAACCCAAAACAAACATGCAGCATTAGAAGATGCTGAAAGGATGTAATCTGAACTGGTTTAGGTAGTATATACAATAATAAGATAACAGCTTTTGAAAACAAATATTCTAATGTGAGCCTCTTTAGGTGAGTTTGCATGCCCTTAGCCAACAGTAAGGATGAGAAAGATGAGAATAAAAAAGCATCAAATGGGTGAAAGATACTACCCTTTCATTTCTAATCAAGTTAAAAATAGGAGGATGTACTGAGATTGATGGTTCCTAATCTTGACTCATTCTGTTTCCATATGTACCTAATTCCAAGAAAATTCTGTAAGTAGAATTGGTACATATGATATCAATGATGTGAGCAACTAATTTGTTTTGCATGACATAAAACACTAAACTTTGAAGTATTTCCCAAATGTGGCATCTACTGATATGTTCATTTTTTTAAAGGTTTGCTCTCTCATCATTAGGGGCAGACACTCATGGCCTTGACACGACTACTATCTGTTATAGGACCTTTGATATACATTGTTTTTTGACCCTGGCTGACTCCCACCCCCATCCCCTTAGGTAACCCAGCTGTCCTAGATCCTGGAGATTCATTGTACTGATGGTCAGCTTAGAGTAGCTCAGAACTCAATAGCTCAAAAGATATACCAGTCTCAGTCTCCTCTAGAAGCAGGGATTCACAGGCTTGAGAGTCATCATCCCGAGCTCTATTTGTGCTCCTGATCTTATCCCTGTGTCCTTCAGCAGACTGCCTTTGCAATTATTGCCTCATCCTCCCCACCAAGTAATGCTTCTTTCCTGTTGCCTACAAACATACTCCAGGCTCCATCATTACTTAAAAATCAACAAAAAAATTCCTACTCTAATGTAGTAATAATTTTTTCCCAAAACATTTTATGCTATTATATCTCCTTCTCACATCTAAAATGAGAGAAGGAGGAAATTGGGGAAATAATATTTGCAGTAAGACTCTCTGATAGTGGTTGCAGTGCTAAAAGACAAAGGGAATTGAGTCAAATTTATGAAAGCAAAAACTATTTCCCAATTGATAAATGGTCAAAAGATATGTATGGTCTTTTTTCAGAGGAAGGAATCTAAGTTATCAATAGTCATATAAAAAAATGCTCTAAATATTAGAGAAATGCAAATTGACATTGAAACAACTCTATGGTCCACAGCTGTTTTGTTACTTCAAAAAGGAGGGTAAAGGTGAGTAATTCTGTTTCATATTTGAGGCTAATATAGTCTATAAGTAAAGGAATATTTATTAAGAACTTCTTATATGCCAGGCACTGTGCTAAAATACAGAAAATGTAAGTCAAAATTTTTATACACGTGAAAATAACTTATTTTCATTTATAAGAAAATAGGATATTTTTGACAATGATATGGGACAATTTTGAAGGACTTATGACAAAGACTGCTACCCATTTTTGGAGAAAGAACCGTTGAAGTCAGATGCAAATCAAAACAACCTGTCTTTCACATTAGTTTATTTATGGTTTTATTTTGGGATTTTGGTTTTATAGGAGGAATGTTCTCTTACAACAATGATCGATATGGAAATATGTTTTGCTTGGTAATACAGGTAAAATCCCGATCAAATTGTTTACCATCTCTGAGAGGAGGGAGGGAAGGAGACAATTTGGATCTTATAATTTTGGAAAATGTAGGTTGAAGATTGTTATTATATATAATTAGGAAAAGAAAATATCTTTGATAATGGAAAAAAGAAAAAGAAATAAGATATGTATATATCTATACACACTCATATAGACAGACATTCCTGATTTCTCTAATGGTTCTAAGGAGTGTACACTTCTATATATCTGAGACCGAAAAGGAAAAATAAAAGGAAGGCCTCATATTGAAAGTGGCATGGCAGCTGAGTTCTGAAGGAAACTAAGGATTCTATGAGGTAGAGATGAGGATGGAGTGCATTCCAGGCATGGATGAAGGTCTATGCTAGGTAGTGGAATAGGGAGATTAAGTGCTATGAGTTAAGAACAACAACTGTTCAGTCTCATTGGACCACAGAATGCATGAAGGGGTATAATGAACTTAGTTTGAAAAGGTCTAACTGGGGCCTAACAAGTTAGAAAGCATTTTAAATGCCAAACAGAGAAATTTATATTTTGTGCTTGAAGTAATAGGGAGCTACTAGAGGTTATTAAAAAGGGAAATGATCTGGCCAGACCCATGCTTTAGGAATATTACTTTGGCCTTTGTGTGGTAGATGAACTGGAAAGGAAAAGAGACTTGAGTGAAGGAAACAAATGAAGAAGCCATGGCTAGAGGCTAGGTGGTAGTCATGGGAATGAAGAGATGGGCAAATGAATAGCTATAAAGGGTGAAAAGGAATGAGGAGTTGAGGATAACTCAAAGGTCACAACCTAGGTCACTGAAAAAATAGTGGTGCTATCCTCAACAAAAACAGGGAAGTTCAGAAGAGAAAAGAGGATCAGAGGCAGAAAGATAATGAATTTTAAGTTGAGTTTGAGATGTTTCTGAGTCATCCAGTTCAAATTACCTAAAAAGAGATCTGGAGATGTGGCTCTTGAGCCCTAGAAGTGGGGATAGGGTTGAATATATATAGATTTGAAGGTCATCTGCAAAAAGATGATAATTCAATTCATGAGAGCTGATAAGGCCCCTAAGAGCACAGAGTGAGAAGGCCTAGAGGAGAATTTAGGTTCTACTCACAGTTAAAGAGAAGCATATAGATAATGAATTAGCAAAGACGACTGAGATAAAGTTATGAGATGGCTAGAAGAACCAAGAAAGTACAGTTGTAAAACTAAGAGTAAACAGGATGAGAGTGTAGTCAATAGGGAATACTCTTGGACTTTGGATTGATATCCTTTTGTCTTAAGTCTCTCTCCAAACAAATCCATTCTCTATTTAGCAGTCGCTTTTAGGAAGTGATTTTTCTAAAGCACAGGTCTGGCCATATTATGTCTCCAATTCAATAAATTCCAATAGCTCCTTATTTCTTCTAGGATCAAATATAAAATACTTTATGTGTAGATCCTTCCTAACTATCCAGTTTTTTTATATTTCACTCCCTTCATGTACTCTATGATTCATTCATTCATTCATTCATTCATTCATTCATTCATTCATTCATTCATTCATTTTTATTTTTTAAAACCCTTACCTTTGGTTCCAAGGCAGAAGAGTGGTAAGGGTAGGCAATGGGGGTCAAGTGACTTGCCCAGGGTCACACAGCTGGGAAATGTCTGAGGTCAGATTTGAATGTAGGACCTCCTGTCTCTAGGCCTGGCTCTCAATCCACTGAGCTACCCAGCTGTCCCTTCTATGATTTATTGATATTGCTCTCTCTGCTATTTCTTCCACAAGATATGCAATCTCCTTACTCTGCCAATTCTACTGATTGTCCCTCATGTCTGAAACTATCTCTTTCAACATCTCCTTCCTTTTGGCTTCCTTTAAGTCAGTCTAGTCTCTCATCTCCCTCCTATTTATTCATTCATTTATTTACTTATTAATATATTCATCCATTCATTTATTTATTTGTTCATTCATTCATTCATTCATTCATTCATCTGTTCATTCATTTTTGTTCAGTTGTTTGTATGATGTTTCTTCTAGAGAGGGAGCTCACTAAGGGCAGGAGTTTTTTGTTTTTATTGTATTCCCAAGGGGCACATGGTGCTTAGCACTTAGCAGGCACTTAAGAAATCTTTAAGGGGCAGTTAGGGAGTTCAGTGGATAGAGTGTCAGGCCTAAAGAAAGGAAATCCTGGCCTAGCTATTTACCCCAATTGTCTAGCCTTTACCACTCTTCTACTTTGGAACCAATACTTAGTATTGATTCTAAGATGGAAAGTAAAGGTTAAAAAAAAAGTCACTGATATTTTTGGAGAGAACAGTTTTAATTGTGAGATGAACTCAGAAGCCACATTACAAAGGACTGAAAGTAAGTAAAGAGAAGGTAGTTTTGTTTAAAATGGGAGAGATATGGTTGCCTGAGAAGATACAAGGATCAAGTGAGGGCTTTTTTAGGATGGGAGAGGCATGGGCACATTTGTAGGTAACAAAGAATAAATTAATTAGATATGTGATGAATGTGGAGGCCTTCAAGTAGAGGATATTAGATGGAATGGGGTAAAAAGTACATATAATTAGTTGGCCTTGATGAGAAGGATCACTTCTAATTTCTAGAACAAACATGTTTGTCCAGCTAAATAAATAAAAAAACTGAAAAATTCTTTAAAAGGACATTTCCAAAATATTAAGTTGCTGTCACTACCACCATACCTGTAGCTCCTTTGTACTGTGGGCAGTCTTTTTTAATATGTCCTTCTCTTCCACAAATAAAACAGCGCTTTTCTCTTAAGTCTTTGTCATCCTGTCGCTTCCATTTTTCTAATGATTGCTTGGAAACCTTGTCTCTTCCCATTTCTATCCCTCTTCCTTGTTTGTTTTTCTGAGGTGTACACTGTAACTTTCCCTCTTTTGCCAACACTTCTCTTTCTGTGTTCTTATTTTGAATTTCTTTGTCTTCTTTGTTTCTTTTTTCACTGTTTTCAGGATGTCTTTGGTTTTTATTATCTTCGTGATCATGTCGGCGTCTTGCTCTGTATAAAAGTATTATAATAGCATAAATTGTGATATGAAAAATACTGGCATTTACCTAAAAAGTCACAAGTTCTTTAGAGAAAAAGATGGATTCAGAGAAACTAGGGGTTTTTTATATGAATGAAGTAGAGAGAATAGCACTAGGAGAATATATTATATTTATCAACATATAATAACTACAATACTGAAAAGAAAAACAACTTTGAAAGACTTTTAAAGAACTCTGATCAAAATGATGACCAAGCTGCTACCTAGTTTATGTGAATTATCCAGGGTAATATGTGCCAGACACTGTGCTAAATACTTCACAAATATTATCTTATTTGATCTTAACAATCTTGTGAAGTAGATATTATTACTATACCCATTTTACAGCTAAAGAAACAGGTAGCCAGAGGTTAAATGACTTGTCTAGGGACACATGATAACTGTGGTTAGATTTGAACTCAGGATGTCTTGACTCCAGGCCCAAGACTTGATCCATTGAACTACCTAGCTACCTACATATAAAAACATGGGGCAAATGGTCTTCTCAATAAGCCATTTCTTTTTTTTTTTTTTTCATTTTTTTTTTAAATTTTAAACCCTTAACTTCTGTGTATTGACTTATAGGTGGAAGATTGGCAAGGGTAGGCAATGGGGGTCAAGTGACTTGCCCAGGGTCACACAGCTGGGAAGTGTCTGAGGCCAGATTTGAACCTAGGACCTCCTGTCTCTAGGCCTGGCTTTCAATCCACTGAGCTACACAGCTGCCCCTAAGCCATTTCTTACAGGTAATACACTGTCATACTGGGTTCACAAATGATCAGCTACTAAGGGCATTTTATTATGTTCCAAGGGAAAGGAAATAGATTTCTTTTCAGTCTACTCTGTAATTAGAGTCATGTCATCTCAGAAAGTAAGAATAGACTGTATTTTGGTTAGCCTTGCAGAAAAATTCAAAAGAAGGAAAACATATTAAAAAAGGGAAATACAGTCCTTAATCCAAATGGGATGACAAGTAATTAACAAATTCTTCAATTTAGGACCTAATAGGCAACCTATATTAAACTTTTATACAACCAACCTAATAAAAACATAATTAGATACTACTTCTTTCTCTAGCCTCCTTATGTAGCTGATCTAGGAATTTCATATAAAGGTGGTCAAATAGCACTTATTTTGTTCTTTTGTAAATAAGTACTACATGAACTTATATTCCAATTATCTGAAATCTTTTATATATATTTATATATTTCCTTGCCTTTCTAAACTGATTGAGGGGGAGGGAGGAAAAGGGTATGAACCCATAATTTGATCAGGTTAGGTAAATTTGGGAGAGGAAACTCCCTCTATTAATGCAACTGTTCTACAATTTGTAGTCTTACCAAAAATGCCTGGGAAACAGAAGTTACTTGCCTGGGTCAACAATGCCAATACATATTCAACCCAAGTTACCTTATAAGTCTTATATATTCAATCTACTATACCATACTGCCTTTCAAACAGAATACAGTGAGCAGAAGATAACTTTCTCTTTCTCTTGATATCTCAAGGATGACTTCTGATATATATCAACTGAGAGACAGGTACATAGGTATGTAGGGTTATATCAAAAAAAACCTTTCAGGCTTTTGAATTTCTCTGTCTGATTTTTATTTTCTTATAATCCTTTATAGGAAGGTACAACATTTATTTTCATTTGCTTATTCTATTGTATTGTGGTCTGAGAAAACAGCTAACTCATTTTTAGAACTGTGACTACCAAAATGTGATGAGAACCTGAGGGTCTTCATCAGACCTGAATAATCTAAATTGTAAAGTACTGTTAGCTACAGATGGGAAGAGACTCAAACATTGGTGGAAAAATCAAAACTACTATTTGTCCTATGCAATCAGTTAGAATTATTTGAATAAAGCAATTACTTACTTTTTTCGCATGGGACAGTCTTTCATAAAGTGTCCAATTTTACCACAAATTCTGCAACACCTGTCATTTGGTGCCAATTCTCCTTCTGTTAATACTTCTGGATCAAAAAAATATTCCTAGAATAATATAACTTAGTGAGATTCTGAATTAGGATCAATTTGGAAACTCAAGGGCTTAGGGTATAACTAAGTAGCATTAATTTCTATTTTCAGTAGCAATAAGCATTCCTGAGGTATCTACTTTCAAGTGCTGTTCTATGTATTAAAGATATATATAAATATACACACACAAAGAAAAAATCTCTACTCTGAAATCTTATAGTATATTGAGGAAGACAAGTGCCTGCATGCTTATGTGTGTACATGTATAATAAATACAAAGAGGACAAATACAAGTAAAAACAAAGTATTTAAATATGATAGTTGGTGAAGGTGAAAGAAGGGAAAGGAATGAGCATTTATATAGCATCTATTACATGCCAGGAAGCATTTGAAGTTCTTTATTTGATCCTTACAACATTCATGGGAGGTTGGTGCTGTTATTATTCCCATTTGCATTTGAGGGAACTGAAGCAAGTGAAGTGACTTGCCCAGGGTCACACAGCTAATACGTGTCTGAGGCCAGAATTGAACACATGTCCTTCCTTACTCCAGGCTCTGTGTTCTCTCCCTGTGCCAACTAGGTCTTTGGGAAGAAAGGTACTAGCAGTTGAGGCTAAACTAAATTTAGAAGGCAGGGAGGGAATCTAGGTGATAGAGGTGAGAAGGAAGTACATTACAGGCATGGGAGATAATCAGTGCAAAGGCATGGAAACAGGAGAGGGAGCTATGTAAAGAACAGAGCAGAGTGGGGGAAGGAGGGGCAATGTATAACGAAAGAGATAAAATAGGTTGAGATTACATTATAAAGGATTTTTAATACTTATTTGTTTTTTAAACCCTTACTGTCTATCTTAGTAATAACTCTAAGAAAGGACAAGGCCTAGGCAAATGGGGTTAAATGACTTGGCCAGGGTCACACCACTAGGAAGTATCTGAGACAAAATTTGAATCCAGGTTCTTTGAAGACTCCAGGCCTGGCACTCTATCCACTGTGCTACCTAGTTGTTCCTTGTAAAGGACTTTAAAAAACAAAAATAGTTTATTATCTTAGCTCCATGTTGGCGAACCTGTGGCTGCTCCCCTTCTCCCTCTCCATGTGCACCTGAGGATACCTCTCTCATCACCTGCCCCTCTGCTTAGCAGCCCAATGGCAGTGCTTCTTCCTTCCTGTCTGGGGTAAGAGGGCAGCTTACATGCAGTGTGAGGGTTGTAGTTTGGGCACTTGGTCTCTAAAAGGTTCACCATCACTAACCAAGAGGAAACGGGGATCCACTGGAGTTTATTGAGCAGAGGAATGACATGGCCAAATCTTAAGGGAAATCACTTTGGAACCTGTGCAGAAAGACAAGGCTGAGGTACTAATTAGGAAGTGATTGTTGTAACAGTCTAAGTGAGAGGAGATGAGAGTCTGTACTGAGATCAGGACTGTATGATGGAGGATAGGAGAGATGTAATAGAGGTAGAAATGGCAACCTGTGGCAATTGAATTGTTATGTAGGGAAGAAAGAGATAAGGAGTCAGGGAAGAATCTGAGATTTTGAACTAGGGAGATTAGAAGAATGGCAGTGACTAAAACAGAGGAACTTGGAAGATGGGTGGGTCTGTATGGAAAGTTAAGTTCTCTTTCAAACATGTTAAATCTGAGATGTCTCTGAGATATCCAATTTGAAATGTATAACAGGCAATTAGTCATATGGAACCAATAATTAGGGAAGAGATGGAACCTGGAAAAAAGATTTGTGACTCATCTGATTAAAGATAATCAAAACTTGTGGGAATTAATTAGGTCACCAAGAATATAGAAGTGAAAAGGATCCAGGACAGAACCTTAGGAGGGCATATCTGGAGCCAGCAAAGGAGATAGGAGAAGAAACTGTCAGGCAGGATGAAAACCCAAAGAGAGTAGTGTCACAAAAACACAAGAGGAGAGAATATCCAGGATGAGAGTAAAGTATAAAATGTACTATAAAATGCAGAAGGGAAGAAGGGCGAGGATATGAAGGGGCTGATAAGCTTGCCAATTAATGGTAACTAATAACTTTGGAATGTGCAATTTCAGTGGAGTGAGGAGGTTGGGAAGCCAGATTCCAAAGAGAAACTAAGAAAAGAGGCAGAACAATGAATAATGAGTACAGACAACTCCTTCTAGAAATTTGGCTAAGAAAGCAAGAAGTAATACAGAATGATAGCTTAAGGGCTACAACAAAGCCTTCCAGTGAAAGTTTTTAAAGGATGACTTTGGCATTGTTTGAAGGAAGAAAAAGGATGAAGATTAGAGAGGAAGAGAATGGGATCAAGGGTATACGTTGGCTTTGGTATCAGAGACTGGGTAAAAATAAGTAATGATGCCAAAGGATTTGAAATGAAGTGGAGGAAAGAAGGAAGACATTATGAATGGCTTCAATTTTTTTTTTCAGTCAATTAAAGTTTAAGATGCCAGGTCCTTAGCTAAGAGTGTGCTAATGTGTAAGAATTACATTATTCTTCAGAAAATCTGGTTGAGATAGATTTCTGAATGGAGACAGAAATACTCCAGCAAAAAATCTAAAAATGGTATCAGACCACTATGATTAAGATATTCAATGAGACACTATAGTAAGTGACTTTTCCTATGTTGGAACTAGTGGAAAAAGACAGCCAAAAGCCTACAGGAAATAGGAAAGGAGTGTTGCAACAAAGTTAGCAAGAGCCTGGGCAAACAAGATGGTAGCTTCCTGGTACAACCAGAGACTAGTCAAGAGACACAGATTGCCACTAGATTGCCCTATGCTTTATATGCTACTCTCAATTTATTTAAGGGTATAATAATGGTCTGCACAAGTTTTTCTAGGTAAAGATTTGGAAAGTGTAGAAAGAGGCAAAAGAATGACCTAATTACTGTTAGATGCATTAAAAAACCATTTTTGTCTGACCAAAATTTTAGATAAATTGCCAGTCTTCTTCTGTAGTATGCTCAAGAGGGAAGACAAGGTAATAAAATAGCAAGAAGGCTTAGTATTTTATTTATTTTTCACTGTCAGCATTTTGATGCAGGGACTTATTTTTTATACCCCAGTTTTATTAATATATTACACACAAATATATGAATTTGGCTTTCAGAGTATTTAACTATTTGTTAACAATATAACAATTATTACATATGTAACAATATTAATGCTACAACAATAGCAATATAAATTAACAATAATTTAAAGAACACACTTTAAAAAAATCCTCTATTGATAGTTATTTTCACTATTTCCAAAACTTACCATTTTTGAAGGATATTCTTTGGGGAATCCTTTTACGGGGATACCAAATACTCTTCTACCATTGATAAAAGCCTTCATTATAAAATTTGTCACTAAGAAGAGGGAATGGGGAAATAAGAAACAAAAGTCAGACATATTAAAAGAAGAACAGAATTTGATATATTCCCAACAAAGGAACTTACTTTTTCTTGACAATCCAGCACCAAGATTGTGATTCAAATCAAAGGGATCTAAGTGAAGAAAATTTTGGATAAAAGTTACTTCAAAGAGTACAATTATTCATTATATAATTAAAAATGGTATATAGTAAAGAGGCTACTTAGGCTAATCTAGCAGCACCAAGGTTACCTGACTAGCCCCCAGACTATTTCACCAACTATTAGGTTATTATAACACCAAAAGCTACCTCTTCAAATACAATTCTTTTATTTCTTCTGGATTGAATGGAATCTGAGTCTCACATTCTTGGGGTGAGTGAGACCCAGCTTCAAACTTGGGTGTGTTTCTCCCACATTATATTAATTACCAGAGTTTGTAATACAAAAACATTAGCTAAGCAAATACAAATAGAGAGGGAAGTACTAGACAAAATATATATATACTCAATTCACAAGAAAACTATAAAATAATTTCCACCCTTTTTGTCATTTCATTTGCTACTTAAAATTTGAGAGTACATATAGCATAAAACTGACAGATTATAATCCAGCTGAAATGTTACAGATTCCAACTATGATCATGCTCTAGTTGCTTCAGCAAACTAGAATGGAAAATCAAATCACTATTTTGTTACTATTTTATACTTCATGTTTAGAGCAATAAATAACAATCTAGTTTTATGAATTATACATGTTAACGATAAAACTGGGGAACACAAAATAAGTTCCAATATCAACATGTTAAAAATGAAAAACCATTAAGTACCAAGTCCTCTTAATACCCGGTTATCTGTATTACCCATTGTGCATACTATCTATAGAGTATGAATCTGGCAATCTGGCTAAAATTTTGGTCAGACAAAAATGGTTTTTTAATGTATCTAAAATTTATAATTCAGGTCATTTTCTCTAGCATCTTTCTATACTTTTCCCATCTTTACTCACATTTTTGCGTAGTAAAAGTTGTACAGATAATTATTGTACACTTTAATGAGTTCAGAATAGCATATAAAAATATCAGCTTAAATGTTCTATTTTTAACAATGCCTGGTATCGAGCTATTTCCATACAATTAATGGTATGTTAGAAAATGAACTGTCTTAAATGCCATCTAATCTAATTCTTTAATTTTAGAGATGTGATACCATATCCATTATGGTAACAATGAACCTTCAAATTCGATGTTTGAGGTATGCAATTTTTTAAAGTGAATTTGATACATGTAATCCATAAAGTTTGAATTCCGTTCACTGACTATATTAAAATAAATATCTATTTATGAAAAATGTACTAGCAGTTATCATTGAACTGATTTTAATAATAATGTCTAAAATTTCCATTATATATGTAGATTTCTGCAATTATTTCTATGTAGGTTTTGATGTGTACCTTCAATAACAATGTATTTTGAGGTCCACTGCTTCTTGAAAGTTGTAAGCAGACCTTTTCTTCTGATACAAACAACATGTTCTTTAAAATCAAATTCCTCTGTATAGAATCGAAGAAGTCCCAACCATAGTTCTCCAACAGATTCTGTATTTCTTCCATATTCTGGCCAAAAGGTCGGCTAGAAGTCAACAAGAGAAATATCTCATGTTCTTTTAAGGCATTAAATACAAATAGTTCATAACTTTATTCATATTTAATTAGTCCAAATCAGAAGACTAAATGACAAAATTTTAAATTTTAATTAAATGTAGTTTCTTTCATGTTTTAGAAGATAAGTCTTCAATAATTTATTAATTTTCATATTGCCCCTTTGAGGGGTCAAAGAAAACTCTTACTTCCTAAGACTGTATGAGGGGTCAAAGAAAACTCTTACTTCCTGAGACTGTATCCCAGAACACACAACTTCTCAGAGAAAAAAGTAGAAACACATTCTGAGAATTTGATTTTTATTCTATAAAACTGATCTCTATGTTTCAACATAATTGTTTTTAAACTTTGATAAAAATGATGAGACAATATGCTCATGTAATCTTTAATCCATAGATTGGCTTGCCTATATTTAGCTAACATTAAAACAGATTCTCTCTCTCTCTCTCTCTGTCTCTAAGTCAAAGTTAAATAATTTTTTTCTAATACATTCTGGTAATGTTAAATTGTATAGTTAAGCTATGTATCCAGTTTTAGGACATTTACTTCAAATGGTTAGAGTTCAAATTTTAAAACATTAACATTAATTTTTATTATATTTGCAAAATACAAGGAAAAAATACCCTGAAAATACCTACCAAGTCACATATTCGATCAAAAAAATAAGTGTTCCAACCATCAACAATTATTTCAGGTCTTTTTTCTTCTTCATATATCTAAAATTGATGTTGGAAATGTTTATTTAATTCAATTGAAACATTTAAGAAATACTAAGGCATAATACTAGGAGCTTGTAATATAACTTGGGGAAGGGAAAAATAACACATGCACATGAATATAAAAAATGAATGAAAAAAGATAGTGGAGGGTCTTATACACCAGGTTAAGTCTTTTATCTTTTAGGCAACAGGGAGCCACTGAAGGTCTTGAGCAAGGGAAAGAGACAGCATTAGATGTGAGACATTGGGAAGGAATATGTTATGTTCATATGAAAAGTTCAAATGGAGCATCATGAAAGACTGGAAGAAGGTAAAATCACTTTTGATTAGGGGAAGGAGGTAGTAGGTGATTAAGGAAGCTTCTATAGAGGAGATACAACTTGAATTGGGTCTTAAAGTAAGAGAAAGTGTGCTTGCATGCATGTGTGTGTTACATTCTCTTTCTGGAGGAACAGTATACACAAGGGATGGGGGGGAGGATGCAACCACAGAATTGCTAATATTCCAAAAAGACTGAAACATAAGAATGTGTGAAAGGGATCTGAGAGAGAAGCTCTGTATCCTCCAATATTACAGGAGGGAAGTGAAACAGAAGTCAATAAACACTGACAGTTACAGAGTACTTTGAGGTTTTCACAGTGCCAGGCATGTATGCTCTCAACATTTGAACAATGTCTTTCAGTAAAATTACATTAATTGCAGAACCATAAAATTTAAGAGTAAAAAGGGGATTGCAGTGATTATATGGTCCAATAGTCTCCCCTGGCCCACCTCTTGAAGAACAGGAATAACTGGTGGATCCCTCTGTTGTAGGAAGTAGAGCACCATAAGAGTGTATGCATATGATGACAAGCTGCCTCTTGATGCATCACCAATATCACACATCTATAAGGAACGGAAGAAGGAAAAATGGAATCAAAAGTCTTGTGTTTTTTTAATGAGTTGACATGTATTTTATTGACTTCTATTTGCATGAGATACAGCTTTTATTTGTGGGTTGAAATGAAAATCGTAAATTATTCCCAAGGCACTAAAATACAGAAAAGTAGAACAAGAATCATAGCTATATATATATAGGAAAAATTTTAAAAATCATAATGGCTTGTATGGATGATGGACTTTAGATATCCCCAAATATCTTACTCTCTGCATAGCAATTTACAGTTTCACATATATTATTATCTCATGTGAGTTTTGCAAAGTTCTGTAAGGTAAACAGAGCAAGGATTATAATAATATTATCTTCATTTTTACGAATGAGGATACAGTCAAGTGACTTGCCTAAGTTTTTATATAGTTAGCAAGTAAGTACTCAAGACCAGGTTAGTTTTAATCTAGTTGGCTGTTTTCCCCATGCAATCACTTTATAATAAATTGTAGCTCTTCAATTGAAGTAAATAACATGGGTTCTATCTTCTATTGATATTTTAAAATAATTTATAATGGTCACAGAAGTCATTTAGAGAAATAAGATAATCTTATTTCCTAATAAGTCATAATGGACATTCTTTTGTATTACCCACCTTTGTAAATACTTTCATAGTATAACACAAATATTTCACTCTGGGATCAATGGCTGAATAAGCAGCTAAAAGCTTGGTATTATGAAGGGCCTGTTAAAAGAACCAGAAATTACACTGTAGGGCAATCATATATTTGAAGAAAAAGTTTCCAATACAGAATGCAATGAATAACGAACTAACTTACTCAGTTCTTTTCAGAATTAAAAATAAATATGAATAAAACTAGATGCTATTGGTGAAAAACTTGCTCAAGATACAAGATGAAATGTAAAAGAACTATGGTCAAAGATCAAGAAAATGCTATAGAATACAGATGTCTTAGCATCCTTCATTAACAAGAAATATTTTTAAAATTTATTCTTATTTTAAACATATCATCTAAGATATGGGCTGGCAGGATCAATACACTTTTCCATCTAAGTAGCTCAAATCCTTCAAGAAATGGTGGTATTTAAGTTAATGCTAATACTAATAACAATACATTCTAAAGACCAGAGGAAATGAATTCTTATTTGTCTACACACTAAGAAAATATCCGGAAGGACTCTTACCAATGTATTATACAAACTGATATCCACTTCTAGACCACTTCTCACATGGAAGAATTTGACAATTGGTACTTTTGCTGTAGTAATGGGCAAGACATTTCTGAGTCCTAGGACAGAAAATTTAACACTATCACTTAATATATTATCATTTAGCATCATTTAATATAATAGCAACGTTCTCTAAATAGCCCATAGATAAAAATTCATCTTTATGACTTAGTCTTATTCTGCAATTAAACATGACCTCATTCTATATTATTGTATTTACCTTGGTTAAAAATACAGAAATGTGGAGCAGAATGATTAGGAAAAGTATTTTGTGTTTAATTTTGTTTATTGTCTCAATATAAAACTCTATCATATAAGACATGTCTATTTTGAACCCAGACATAAGTTTTATTTGCTTTGCTTAAAAAAAAGGAGTTAAGACAGGAAATGAAAGAAAAAGAAAGTCATTTGAAAGGCAATATGTGGTTTCTCTTATCTAGAAAAGCAAACACAATGGAGAAAGTAAATTTCCCTGTTTGGGAAAATTTATCTCTCTTTGAAGAATGTCAATGAAAATGCCAACTGTGCTGATATGTGGGAAGATTAGGGAACTGATTGAGAGCACCAATTCAATTCTGTTCCCATACTTTTCCCTTCCTCTTCTATTATGTTTAATCCTTTCCTTTCCATTAACTCATTTCCTTCTGAAAATTTCCACCTGCAAATAAATATAAATTATTCTTCCCTCTTTGTTGGAAAAAAAATTCCATACTTTCCTTTGGTTCTGGTGCCTCTTCTGGTAATTATCAATTCTGTTTCTCACCTTTTTATTGCCAAACTTCATGGAGTGGTCTGCAACAACTCTTTCTATTCTTGACTCTTCTCTTCTTCCTTAATCTTTCATACCTGCTACTCTACAAGACTCACAAATCATTAATCTCTTTAAATGTTATTGCTTTTCCTTTGTCCTCACTACTTGTGACCAAAGAGAATGAAATCCTATTCTCCCTTTACTTTTGTGACACTGTACTAGTTTTGTTCTTATCCTACTTCTCTAATGCCTCCTTAGTCTTTCTCCCTAACTGCTACTCTTCCCTCCTATCACAGGGTATGCTATTCTAGGGTCAGAAAACATTTTCTCTTTTGCTACTTACTCTTCATAGCTTCAACCATCAACCCTATTTAGATGAAATTTCTATCTTCAGTCCAAGTCCTAGCTAGTACTGTGCTTTTAATTGTCTAGTAAAAATTTCCACATAGATTTTATATTTTTACAATGAGTTTTCTCATGGCCCCAAATTAAAGATTCCAGCTTTCATCTTTTAGTCAAAGCACCACCGATCTTCAGCTTGGGCATACCTGTTCTTTAGCTCTTACAACTTATAACCACTTTGTAGTCTTTAAGATTGTATTTATCCCTTCCTTTCATTTCTAAAGCTACGATTCCAATCAAAGTCCTCATTAACTTTTGTTAAGGATTACTACGGTCTTCTAACTTATCTCTCTGTCACCCACCTAACTCATTCTGAATTGTCAGACAAATTTTCTTTAAATACTCATTTTGCTGTGCAAAACTCATCAATAATTACTATTCACATTTATATAGGGTTTTATGTAATTACCCAAAGACTTAAGTTCAAATTATTTAATGACCAGAGAATCTATAGCAACTGTCAGAAGGAATTGCAGAGCAAAGGATCAATTCTTACTTGAAATATATTTTTCTTATCTAACTTCATTTAATATCTTCAAAAAACATCTTCAGTGACTGGAGACTATCAACCAAGTAGCCTATTTCACTTTTTGGACAGCTTTAACTGCTGTGAAATTCTTCCTTGTACTGGGCTAAGATAAATTTGCTGAAACTTCTATACACCAGTCCTAATATTCCCTCCTGGAGCCACAATGAAGAGATATAACCTCCCTTCCAAATAACATCTCTTCAAGTATCTTCAAATGGTTATCATGTCCCTTCAATTGTCTGCTTGCCATGTCTCTTCAAGTTTTTTCTCTGCTAAACACCACACTATTTTTTTTAACTATTCTCCATATGAAGTTATTTTAAGTTTCTTCACTATCCTGGATGGTCATCCTCTGAACCTGCTCTAATTTGATAATTTTCTTTAAAAAATGTAGTTTTGAAAGGAGCAGATCCAGGAGAACATTGTATACAGAGACTGATACACTGTGGTACAATTGAACATAATGGATTTCTCTACTAGCAGCAGTGCAAGAATCCAGAGCAATGCTGAGGGACTTATGAGAAAGAAAACTAGCCACATTCAGAGGAAGAACTGTGGGAGGAGAAACACAGAAAAAAACCAACTACTTGAACACAAAGGCTGATGGGGATATTATTGGGATGAAGACACTAAATGATAACTCTGGTCCAACTTTCAATAATATGGAATGAGGTCTTGATCAATGATACATGTAAAACCCAGTGGAATTGTGTGTTGGCTATGGGGGTGGGTATGGGGGTGGTTGGGGGAGAGGGAAAGAGCATGAAACATGTAACTATGGGAAAATATTCAAAATTAAAAAAATTTAAATAAAAAAAAATGTAGTTTTCAAGATCTTTTCTCCTCTATTCTTCAAGAATGAATCTTCTACTATAGCCAGGTCAGTCTTTTGAAACACGCTTCCCATTCCAATCTTAACCTCTTGGTGAACCACCAGTTCAGCTTTACATTATCTCTTATATTTGAAATTCCTTGCTCTTTTGTCCTATTATTGATATGCCTCACTAAAGCCTAACTCTATACTACTTTACTATCCACTTTTCCCCCTCTTATTCTTGTATGTGGAATGGAACTAGGGGAAGTCACTAATTATCTAATCTCAACTGGTCTTTCACCACAGCAAGGCCATTCTTTACTTTATCCTAATTGATTTTCTATACTACTTGCCACAGAAGCTGTTCCAACTTTTCTCATCTCTCTGGAAGCCTCTATGGCATGCCTTATCTGCTCATCTTATCAACTGAAATGCTTAAATGCACACTTTACTAAGAAAAAAAAGTTGAAGCCATTCACTAAGAGATTCTTCTTTTCTCCTTTTCCTCTTTTCTAGCCTTTTAATATTGTTCTCACCTTTTTCATCACCTTGTCTCTGAAGAGGAAGACCTACTTATTGCCAAGGCCAACTCCTCTACCTGCATTTCTGATCACTTCCCCTTCCTCTCATGCACTTCAGCAGACTGCTCCCTACCATCAACCCCCCTCTCTCTAATCTTCAATCTCCTTCTCTACTGCATCTTTATCTGCTACCTACAAACCTGTCTACCTCCAGTCCAAAAAGAACCTTTACTTGATCCTGCCAGCTATCATCCTATAATCTCTCCAACTATCAGCTAAAGTCCTTGAAAAATCCTACGCCAAATGTCACTTCATTTCCTATCCCATCCTAATTATTAATTTGAAATGCCTTCCTCCAAAATTATAAGAGATCATTTAATTGTTACAATTACGGCTTTTTCTCAATTGACTTTTGCAGTATTTTACACTATTAATCATCCTCTTCTCTTGGATACTTTCTCTACTTTGGGTTTTTGTGATTGTTCTCTTTTGATTCTCCTATCTGACTAATCCTTTATTATTCAGTCTCCTTTGGGGGGCTCTTTATCCATGTCATGCTCACTTTGAGTGTTCTCCAAGGCTCTAGGCAGAGTTCTCTTCTTTACTCTCTATACCAGTGATTCCCAAAGTGGGCGCTACCGCCCCCTGGTGGGTGCTGCAGCGACCCAGGAAGCGGCGATGGCCACAGGTGCATTTATCTTTCCTATTAATTGCTATTAAAATAAAAAAAATTAATTTCCAGGGGGCTAAGTAATATTTTTTCTGGAAAGGGGGCAATAGGCCAAAAAAGTTTGGGAACCACTGCTCTATACAATATTATTTGGTGGTCTCATCGGCTTTCATGGGTTTAATTATCATCTATACGCAGATGGTTTCCTGATATATATCCCAGATCTAGTCTCACTTCTGAGCCCCAAACCCAATTGTTTATTGGATGTTTTGAACTCAATGATCTGGATATGTCTCAAACTCATTTCCTCTACAACCATGTCCTCTTATATTCTTTCTTTTATACTACTGTCCAGAGCACAACTATGATCCCAGTGACAGAGGTTTGACACCTTGATGTCATCCTCAATTCATCAACAACACCTTTGGGTTATGCACCTTTCTCTTCACAGACAGCTACTACTTTTATCAACTCTTGCAAAAACCTTCTCCCTCCCTCAAGGCTCTCCCCACCCCAGTCCAACATTCACTCAGCTGCCAAAGTGATTTCCCTAAAGCATAAATCTGACTATGCTATGTCATTCACCTCTACTCAATATACTTTGGTGGCTCCCTATTTATTGCCTCCAGGACCAAATATCTTTTGCTTAATATTTAGAACTCTTTATGGCTTATAGTTCCTTCCAATTTTCCAATCTTCTTACATAACATTTTACCCGTTTCCTATAGACTCTTATGATCTGGTTATACTATCCTACTTTCTGTTCCTCAAACATGACACTCCATTTCCTGCAATGACTGTCTACATGCCTAGAATGCTCTGCCTCTTAGGATTCCCGATTTCCTTCAAAAGTCAGTTTAAATGTTACCTTATAGAGGAGATCATTCCTGGTCCACCCAGCTGTTAGAACCTTTTTCTCTAAGGTTATTTTCCATCTACTATATATCATATATCATGCATACCTATTTATTTACATGTTGTCCCTCCTGTTACAATGTAAGCTCCTTAAGAGCAAAAGGATGTTTTTGCCTTCCTTCATAGTCAATAAGTGCTTGTTAAATAACTACTAAGTTTTAGTAGTTGCCTAGTAACTACCAAGTAACTCCTAAGAGTATCATTCTTGTTCTACTTGCCCTGTAATACTCTCCTTTGACCTCTCTAAATCTTTTCCATTTCAAGTTCTATCACTTCCATGACTATTCCCAGACCATTTGGTTCCATTTTATAATGAATTCCTTACTATTGTGTTAAAAGGAATGATGAACTGCTTGATTTCTATATGAACTGGAAAGATCTCCATGAACTGATGCGGAATGAAATGAGTAGTAACAGGAGAACATTGTACACAGAAACTGAAACAATGTGGGACAATCAAATGTAATAGACTCTGCTACTAACAGCAATACAACGATCAAGAATAATCCTGTGGAACTTATAAAAAAGAATGCTATCCACATCTAGAGAAAGAACTATGGGAATAGAAACATAAAAGAAAGACATGATTTATTATTTGGTAATACAGGTATATGATTTGGGATTGTGGTTTTTAAAATTCGAATAATATGGAAATAGGTTTTGAGTAATAAGACATGTATAAACTGGTGGAATTGCTTGTCATCTCCAGGAGTGGGGAGTGAAGAGGGGAGGGAGAGAACATGAATCATATAATCATGGGAAAATATTTAAAGAATAATTAAAAAAAAAGATAATGGAACTCCTCTCACATCTGAACTCCTATGCTGGTACAACTGCACGCCAAATGGATACTCTTTTTTTTTTTTTAAAATGTGCCTTACTGTCTTAATGAGACTGTTTAAGATTATAAAGTAGAAGAAAGGGACTATATTGATATTTCTTTTGTATTCCCCTTTCCCTCCGTAGGAAATAAAATTTAGGACTCTGGCTCTTAATTTTGATAGTTTATTAGTATTTACTTGGATAGGTAGAAGCAGAGAATTAGAAAAACTTTTTTCTATTTAGCAATGTGAGTGCTCTCCACATGGCTCCCTCAGCCACCTTTCCCTTGGCCAGTTCCTCCAGAAAGAGACCCTACTTCCTTCTCTTGAACCTTTTTCTTCTGTCTCCCCTTCTGGGTCAACTTCAATTATGTCTGGTTCAAACTCAGTCACATAACCCAGATTAGATGACATAACCAGGAGCACAGGGATGCAGGTAAGACTCCATGTGTGATCCTGAGAGAGGGTTCCCTTCACACACTTCTCCAATGGTTATTTTAGGGACTCACACATAATAGGTGTTTAATAAATATTATTGGTTTTAATTAAAATAAAGTTTCAAATCTATTTAGTTCCTTTAAGCTCACCCCCCCCCCCTCTTCCTACAACCTCCAAAACCTTATTTGAATAACTTCATCTTTGATTTCTCCCTTTCTCCTGGTTTCTCTACCTTTGTCTATAAGGTCAAACACTTCATCCACCTCTGCTTGATCATGTTACTTTCACCCCCAAATTCTATTTCTGCTCATTCTTCCACAAAAACCTTCTTTACTATTTAATTTCTAGAAAGTAAAGTCTAAATTTGCCATCTCTATTTCTTCATCAAATCACTCCTCAAACTCCTGCAATCTGGCTTCTGTTTCTACTATTCTACTATGACTATTTTTTCTGAGGTTATCAATGACTTCTTAATTGCCATATCCAATAACATTTTCAACATTCATTCTTGATTTTTTATAGCAATTGATATTGTTAACTATTCCCTCCTTACTGATTTCTGTTACAGTGCTTGCTCCTAATTCTCTTCCTATTTGTCTGCCCTTTTTCAGTCTCATTCACCAAATCATTTTCTTTTTTCCTAATGCAGGAGTCTGACCATGTCAAATTTCTGATCAAAAACTTTCAGTGGCTCTCTATTGCCTATAGTTTTAAGCATCAAAGGAAGAGCCAAATGCTCCACAATATGTCCTTAACCTATCTTGGCTCTTTATCATATACCACTTTGTATTACATTCCACTGTGTATATGTTATATCTTCACTATTAGAACATCAGTTCCTTAAGGAAAATAAATCTTCCAACATTTGCATATAGGACTTCCTATCTCTAGATCTAGGTATTGATCCATTGAGATACCTAGCTCCCCTCATTCTTAACTTTTAATTTTAAATATTTGTCTAAAACATTCTTTGGTAAAGAAATGTTGGCTGTAGGCCATAGTTCACATTAAATTATTCAATATAAAATGTTGAAATTTGATACTCCTAGCCAGTTGCCTAGTCTAACTTTACAAATGCCATTCTTAAAGAGCTTTATGAATTTGGAAGAAGAAACTTTTTATAGTTTGTTCCTTTGGGACAGAGAAATTTTTATAATTTCATCAAATGTAGTCTTACTAGAAAGCAAAACCCTATAGTATAACCTATATTCCACTACCTGGAAACAAAAATATACCCCCTTGTAAAATAAGTTCTTGGTTCCTCAATGACCAGATCTAATTATGTCTGTATACATATGTAAAAAAAACCAACTAATACACACTAACTTTCAATTCTACTAGAATCATGGGGAGGAAAAGATTTAAGATTTTTCCAATTACCCCAATGACAGGTAAAGTCTTTATTCAAACTCTTAGAAATAAAGAATTCAAAGGAAAAGAAGACTTTAACTCTTATAGCAGGTGAATTTAAGCACTACAACACCATGCCTCTCTTTGAAAGTATGAAAAACAGTTCAATGGACTTTTTATGAAGGGAAAAAAAAGTTTACCAGTGTTATAGCAATAGTGGTAGCTTTAAACTGTTGAAGATTTTAGGACAAGTAGATGGCACTTTAAACTTATTTAAGATGTACAAATTCCACATTATGTCTAGCCCAGGTAGATAAAAGAATAAGTTTTTCCAAACTAACATGCTGTGCCCCTCTGGTACCTGTTTTGTAATGAACTGAAACCCAAGTCAGTGCAAAATGCATACAATACCATAGGTTACATGAAGTTTTTCTGTTCTCTTTTAAAGTAGCCCCAAAACATCTTTGCTTAGTTACAAGGAAAATTTTTACAAAAAGAGCTTCAAGATGGAAATTTTAAGGTAACAAAATATTTAGACTTAATCACAATGCTATAGCTGAAATTTTAGGTAATTTCGAGGCTTACTAAAAAGAAGGCAAAATCTGATTAGTTTATAAAGTACCTGAATGTTTTTTGAGGACTCTTGATAGGTCTTCAATCATTCTTATGCAATCTAATCCCTGGAATAAAAGTAACACATCATTACATCAATATTAAAGATATTTTCTTAAAATGCTAGCATGATGAAAATTTTCATTACCGTTAAAACTTCCAAATTCATTTCAGTTCAGAAGCAGTGTGGTTTTGGGTTTTGTAGAGAGATGGTTTTGGAGTTAGAAGATCAGGGTTTGAATGATAGAACCATGATAAAATATAAGCACCTTGAGGGCAGCTAAAACAATGTTTTTCTTTGTATGCCCAATACATAAAAGGTACTTAAAAAATGTTCATTGATTCAGAAAGATCAATGGAAATTAGGATTTATAAAGTAAGTCTGAATACCTTATAATCCTCAAACATTGTAGCTATTTTGAGAATACGTTTTTTTCTGGCCCAACTGATTAAAATGGACTTTAGAAATGCTTTCCAGAATTCCCAGTATTATGGTCTTATCCAGTCCATGATAAATATAGGGGGAAGGGGGAGAAATCCATATAACAGGGATATTAGAGAGGGCATTTCTGTACCAGGTGAAAATTTAGACTTGGAAGAACTACCAGGGATCTTCTCAAATCAAAATTCTATGAAAAATGAGAATTTTCTGCTATCCAGAGTCACATAAATTACTTGGTGGTACCTTTAGCAATTTTAAGGATGTGAATAATTCAAGATGATCAAGATTTCCCAATATGTGGGAAAATACCACAAAGAAGTGCAGTATCTGGTAGTTTAAAAAAAAATTTATTGACTCTTATTATCATAGCAAATGTAATTATGTAAAATTATCCAGGGCTGTGTAGTATAGAAGAAAAAACACTGGGTCAGTACCCAGCAGAGAACTAGGTATGGAACCTGATTTTAATCATCTAGTTGTGCAACTGCAGGCAAATTTTGCCTCTGAAGTTTGGTTTCCTCACTTATAAATTGAGGATGGCAATCTTTTCCTTGCCTACCTCACAGGAGTATCATAAGGGAAATGGTCTGTAAGTCAAAATATTACTATATTTCCATCATCATCATCAACACCATACCTCAGCAGTTTCGAGTCCATCAATTGTCATACAGATGTCCAGGTCACTCTGTTTGAATCCAAATCCATTTTTGGAAGAACCAAATAAGCTCAATTTGGTGCCTGTTAGAAATACATAATAAATGGTAACTAATTTTTTGAGGACATATTTTATTTTCAAATAGGCATTATCAAGAAAGGTCAATTGAATTAGATAATTTTAAAAATAAAGATATATATATTTTACCAATTCCATGTAATAACAAATTTCCACATCAATTTCCTTAAGTTATATGATCTAAATAATCTCTCCTCTCCTTCCTTCCCTCTCCTCCCTCCCAGAATTGGCAAGTAATTCTATTTGGGTTATACATGATGTATTATCCTGTAAAACATATTTCCAATATTGTTCAATTTTGTAAGAGAATAATTATATAAAACCAAAACTCCCAAACAAAAACGCAAATAAACAAGTGACAAATCATATACTTCTGCATTCCTATTCAAATAGTTTTTTCTCTAGAATAACAATCTGTCATAAGTCCTTTAGAATTGTCCTGGATCACTACATTGCTGAAAGTAGCTAACTATCACAGTTGATGAATTAGATACTTCTGATAACAGAAAATATCTTTTTTTCTGTAAAAAACAATTTAGAGGCTTCCGGGTTAAGATGGCGGCAGAGTAAGAAGCAGCTCTTAACCTCTCCTGACCGAAACACACAAAACTCCTCAAGGGGACATAAAAACAAGTCCAGACGAACGGAGGAACCCCACAACAGGGCACAGCGTGGAAGGAACGTGGAATCGAGACATTTCCAGGCTAAAAAGGGCTCTCACTCAATCGCGGGCTGAGCAACCGCCCCACCTCCACCCCCTCCACACTCACCTATAGCTCCGAACCCAGCTAAAAAGAAATAGAGCAAGTTTGGGGCACCCATCGAGTCATCGGCAGCTCCGGGACCTGTTCCTGAGAGCAGCAAGAC
>NC_058130.1:267534569-267614140 GCF_016433145.1 Gracilinanus agilis | reverse complement strand
GGGGGGGGGGTTGAAGGGGAAAGGTGGAGCATGAATCATGTAACCATGTTAAAAATGAATATTAATAAATGTTTAAAAAAAAACAATTTAGAATTAAAACTTTCAAATGTAAAAAAATACACAAATTAAGGTTCTAATTCACTCACTGAAGACAAACATTGTTCTTTCTTAACTTCTGCTTTGTTTTAGAATCCTATCTCTTATCTCAAAGTCTGTTTTTATTAAAGGTAAACTATATAAAACAAGATAAATGTGTCACTGTCAAAAGTCTTAAGATGGAAAAGTTTCTAGATAACACCTATAGCATCTTTAATAGCATATATAGTTATTATATTTTCTACTTGGAAAAAGTTATTTTTGAGATGTGATTTTAAAACTTGATTAAAACTTCAAATGGAAACAAAATATATGCATGGTATTTGTTAATGAAAATAGTATTTCAATATTTATCCTGTTGATGTACTAGGATTTTCTGTATCCACTACAACCAGATACATAATTTATTTTTCCCCAAGTAAGTTTGGAACAAAATATTGGTCTTTTAGAAATGTTAAGTTAAGAAAAAAATACAATATTAATAATCTTACCTGGAAACTCTTGTCTTATGAAACTTTCCAGGTTTTGCCGTATATGTTCACGAGCCTGATCTTCTAAAGTGGTTGCAGAAAAATCCTCTGTTTAAAATAAGTAGAAACACTTTTTAAGCCTTTCAAAATTTTGCTCAAAAGCTAGAAGAATAAAGTTTTTGTTAAAAAACTCCTATTTCCAAATTTCTAAGCATCTTCTGAGTGGGTAACAAACAACAGTCCTATCTTAAGAAAGTAATAATAAATTATCAAGAGTTACTGAAATTATCTTAGCTAGAGAGACTACACTTTGATATTATTAAAAAATAAGAGTGGTTTTGATAGATCAATTTGAAACTTTCAAAACATAGTTTTGTTTAATATGGTCTTTTTTGAACAACTTTGAAAGACTTAAGAACGTCAATCATCCTTCTATGATTTCCGGGAAATGATGATGATGAAGACTATCCACCTTTCAGAGAGATGACTGATCTCAATAGTATATTGGACATGTCCAAGGTGGGCATTTGTTTGGTTTGACTAAGTATATTTGTTTCAAGGGATTTTGTGGGTTTTGTTTTGTTTCATGGGTAGGAGAGAGGGCAGGTATGTGGTGGGATGAGAAGATGAAATAGATTTTGTTAATTAAAAAACACTGGTAAGACAAAGAGATGGCTTTGACTAGTTGGATACTTGCTTTTATTTATAATGCTTAAAATGAAAAGAGTATCATTTACTATAGAATTTTACTCATCTCAGTTCAAATTTGTAACCCTAACAATGAGAAAAATTGGGGCAGCTAGATGCCTCAGTGGATAGAGAGCCAGGCATAGAGGAGAGGTCCTGTGCTCAAATCTAGTCATAGACTTAGCTGTGTGACCCAATACAATTCACTTAACCCCAACTGCCTAGCCTTGTGTTGGCAAACCTATGGCACACGCATGCCAGAGGGGACTGCTCCCCTTCCTCTCTCTATCCTGCCTGAGGACATTTCTCATATCATCTGTCCCTCTGCCCAGCAGCCCAATGGGAGTACTTCCTCTCTCCCTTGTCTGGGGTAAAGGGGCGGCTCACATGTGGTGTGAGGGTTGCAGTTTGAACATTTGATCTCTAAAAGGTTAGCCATCACTGGCCTAGCCCTTACTACAGACAAGATTGATTCTAAGAAGGTAAAGGTTAAGAAATATATTAAAGGAATTTTTATAATGAACACTGAATAGCAGGACAGTTAGAAATTAAGTAAAGATGAATAACCAAATATTATTTCTCAATATCTTAAGCTATCAGCTAATTTGGCAATTTTTTGAAAGCCTAACTTTTAATGTTCTTAGAAATTAGTAAGAAATGTCAACAACTTACTGTAACACTGGATGCAAACTTGATCTAAGATATTTGAAAATCTAGTTGTTAATTGTGGCAAAGGATCCAGTTCAATTTTTTTGAAGTCTTCAGGGCAATCCTTCTTTAGGTGGCCTTCTCGCTTGCATAAACTGCATACTACAGTAGGAGGCTACAAGAAAGGGAAAAGCAAAAAGACTTAAATGCACTTTCCAATATGGAGGTCATTCCTAACTTTCTCTAGTAAATATTTTACACTTGTAACTTCTCAAAGTGAAACTATCATCAGAGGTAGGATTTGGTATAGTACAGTTGGAATAGTCAGCAACTTTTAATAGTTTTGAACAGGAAACTGAGGGACTGCTAAAATCTAGGAAGGAGCCTAATTAACCAAATTAGGCTTAAAGATTGAATGGATAATTAATTAACTACCAATCAGTTCAGTAAGTCCATTCAAATAAATAAAAACTAAATTTGCATACACAAAATTTTTAATTACATTTGAGCTGTTTCTTTGGAGGTTAAATTTTTTACCTTGCCTTTGGTGAAGACAGGTTTACTAAATTCATAAAATAGGTCCAAATGATCTATAGTTGAATCTTCCTCAAATGCATTTTCTTCCTTAAGAGGTTGCTTTTCAATTAATTCCATTAGCAAGGGTTCATCTACATTTTTACTAAGTTCTTTCAAATCTTCATATTTAACAGGAAGAGCCAATCCATCCTCTTCAGAGAGGACATCCTCATCCCTATATCTATCTGTGTTGTCCAATTCATCTTGTACAGCAACAGTATCTCTTTCATTGATGGTAGGCCTGGCTTCTTCTTCTTCTTCTTCTTCCTCATCATCATCTGAGTTAATGATTTCTGATGTCTGGCCCTGTACTGAATATGCAAACTTGTTTGAGTCTTCTAATTCATCTGTGCTTTCCTCATCCATGTCTGCTTTGTCATCTACAGTAACAAAGTCATCCCTTTCAGTTATTGTAATGTTTTGGAAACTCTCTAAATCTGAAATGCTGTCATTCTCCATATCATGGTCATTGGTTTGGGCAAGCAATTCTCCATTTTCACTGTCTTCATCTAATTCTTGATTCATAGTTGTCAAATTTTTCTGCCAGTCTTGTCTTATGTCAGGTTCTTCTTCTTCCTCCTCCTCCTCTTCCTCCTCCTCATTTCCACTTTCTGTTTCTTCACAACGTGGTTTGAAATCCTCAGAATCATCAAAAATTACTTCTTCAATGATACAATCGAAGTCCCCTTGGTTGATTACAACTTGCATATCTCCTACCTCTTCTGTTGGGCTTTCAAAACCATCAAACATCTTTATAGCATTTCTCTGATGTGCCTTGAAGGTTTCTACAGTATTGGTAGCATCAATACAATCATCAATAACCATGATTTTGTTATTTATTACTTGTTCTTCAGGGTCAGGCTTTACATCATCTTCTAGTTGTTTGGAAGTTTCAGAGGCATCTATATTTGTATTCAGAGGTTTTTTTGGGGTTGTTTTTGTTGCTTTTTTGTGTGGGATAGCAAAATATTTATATGTTGCTCTTAAACAATGAAGTATATATTCATAAACTAGTTGACTGTTCAAGGTTCTTGCCACGTTCCTCTTAACGGAGTATGGATCTGTAACAACAAAAAATAGAGTACCTTTATATTTTGCCTTAAAAGCAATCAATGTATTATAGATTAAAAAATAACAACAAACCAAGCAAAATTAATCCTATTTCTCAAGTGTGGCTATTTTCATTTGGGAGTCAAGATGAAGGGGGAAAAAAATTATCTCTTGTATGAAGAAATCTCTCACATGAAGCAACTCCAAATGTTAAAATTCTCTAAAACCAACCCGCCTTGCACAATTCCAGTATCCCTTTCTTATCTAGTTATGTGATAGTGGCAGTGGAAAAGAAATTACCAATCTGGCTCTTAAGCCTTTAGGGACTACATCCTACACTGAATGGCTCTGCTGAGTGCTCTGCCTCCCCCACTCAGCCAGTCACTTTGTAGAGCTTACCTCCACTCTTCCGCCCTGTGAAGCCCCATCACTGAACTGGCTGGACTGAATTCCAGGGGTGAGAGGGAGGCACGAGGAGGAGACACCACTTCTCACAATCTGCTCTCCTCCCCTAAAACTCCAGCAGGGTAGGCAATTGGCCAGAAGAGCTGAGCCAGAGAAACTGCAGGGGAGGGTTTAAAAATGTGAGATCCCCATGACTGCACATAGAATTTTATGCAAAATGCAAAAAACCCTCTTATGCAACATAAAGCTTGAAAAAAAAAATCAAGCAAAAATAAGGGAATCCCATACTGAAGATTCCTTCAGCTATTATTATGAAGTTCTTAAAAATGTTTTTATAGGGGCAAAATTTAGATTTCTATATGAGTTTCAACTATGGAACGGTCTAAACTTCTAAAAGTTGAAAATGGCTTAAGAGGCCAGCCCACTTTCCAATGCCTACTGAATGTATCAGTGTTTCATTGCAATGTAGATTTGGTTTAACAATCCCTATGCAAAAGAACATATGCAAATATTTAAAATATTTTTAGAGGCTTCAAAACATCATGACATGTTTGGAAATTGCTGGAGTCCATGAAGCTAATGAAATAATATAAAATGGGGAAAACTGAACAAGAAGTAAAGATTTATAGTCAGGTTTTATTTTCTTTAAAACTTTATAGAATCATTTAAATTCAATGAATGTGTGATTTGGATACTGCCTATGCTGTAGTTTTTAAAAACTGGTATCTTAAGCATGAGACTGTACTGAGCTAAAATGACATGTAGCACTCCAGTACAAGGAGGATCCTGACTGGTTACTTCACTCCTGGGTTCTAGTACACCTCGTATGAAAGTGCTGAAAGAAGACTGAAATAAAATACATGCTGTTAGATCTGCTCTAGTTTTTAGGGTTTTTTTTAAGTGAAAAATTTGGGATACCTTCCACAGCAATGCGCCTTTTGGGCCAATCCTTTGCTTCACGAGATATAGCTTCTTTGGCACGTATACTGATGACGAAATCACTCAAATTAAATTCTAAAGCATAGAAACGAAGCAATTCCACCCAGAGCTGCCCAACTGGTGCAGAACACTGGTTTTCTAGGCCAAAAACCAATGGAACCTAGTAATATAAAAACATAAACAAACTTCACCATTACATTTTTCTAAACAATCAGAAAAAACAAAATCATGCAGATTCTGTTTTAGCAAAATGAAACCTAAGGGGAGGTCCAAAAGTGAAAATCCTTTCATATGAAGGTAAACCTGATTACGAGCTATGCATCAGTCATCAGTTTTTATTATACTTTGGATAGAATTAGGATCTGATTGATATAGCATGGTGTAGGGGAAAGGGAAGTGAAATTAAAGAGTTAGGATCTGGGTTGATAATCTTGCTTTATTTACTACTCTTATGACTCTAGGCAAAATCTGAGTCAATTTCTTAATTTATAAAATGAGAATAATACTAATGATAGCACTCAACTCATAAGGATGTTATAATCATTCAATGGAAATGTGAAGTGTATAAAGTTCTTGGTAACCATTAAATTGCTACTGTGTCAGCTATTATATAGGCAGTCTCTCAACATCAATTCCTCCTGAGCCCTTACTGGCTGTATTTGCTAAAAATTCAGTCCACTGATATATCTGGCATATTTGGGACAAGGGTACAGATAGATAAGCTACTACCAGTTTTGATAAATCTGAAATGTAGGGAAGATAGGAAGAGTAGTATAACATTCTTAGTTCTGCTTCCTAAAGTGGATAGAGAGCCAGGCCTAGAAACAGGAGGTCCTGATTTAAATTTGGCCTCAGACATTTCCTAGCTGTGTGACCTTGGGCAAGTCAGTTAACTTCAATTGGTTTTCCCTTAATGCTCTTTTGCTTTGAACAGACAGAGATAGGGTTAAAAAAAAGAAATTATTCCAGCTTTAGGGATAAAAAAACAGGGTACAAAGATATAAAATGACTTGTTTAAAGAACAAGAAGCATGCCTCTTGATTCTTGATTCATTACTACTGGCCTTTTTTTTTTTTTTTTTTTTTAATTTTTAAACCCTTAACTTCTGTGTATTGACTTATAGGTGGAAGAGTGGTAAGGGTAGGCAATGGGGGTCAAGTGACTTGCCCAGGGTCACACAGCTGGGAAGTGTCTGAAGCCAGATTTGAACCTAGGCCCTCCCGTCTCTAGGCCTGGTTCTCAATCCACTGAGTTACCCAGCTGCCCCTTTTGTTTTTTTCAAATATTTGAAGGATAAGTCGCATTGGGAAGAACTATGACCCACAGGCAGAAGTTATGGGTAGGCAACTTTTGGTTCAATATGAGGAAAAATTTCCTAAAAATTAGAACTGCTTAGAAGTGGAATAGAGTGCTTTATGTAGTGAGTTCTAAGCAGAAACTATTTTCCAGAATGCTGTAGGAGGTTATAAATGCTTCTAGCATGCTTTAGATTTAGATGACTTCTGGGATCCTTAGCCATCAGAAACTCTAGGACTCTTCATTACAGTTTTTTAAGAGTGTTTTGTGTCATACCTAATGCAGAAACTCTAACTATACAAATCAGTGGCCTATCTGTGACTCAGAGAGTTGCCTTTAGCACTGACAGATCGTCTATGATGACAAAGGTAGTACATATGTATTATTATCAAGTGTGGAACTCAAGTCCAAGTTTTTCCTAATTCCAAGTTCACAGTAGTTATAAATTACAACATACTCTTTCTTTGTTTCTCTTTCTCCCTACTCCAATTCATTTTGTTAAACATTGAAACATGCCAAGAAAAACCATACTTTGATATTCAAAAAATACTATGGAAGACTGGTGCTTCAAAATTTGGAAAATTTTTGTGGGTGACAAAAGTAGAAGACAGAAAACTACATAAGCCACAAACATACAATTAGCAAGGGATCTGAATTAATACGTAACATCTTGCCTATTTTTTTTCATCTTTTGCACAAGCCTTTTTTCTTTTTAATCCCTTACTTCCTGTCTTAGAACCGACACAGTATCGGTTCTAAGGCAGGAGAGGTAAGGGGTAGGCAATAGGTTAAGTGACTTGGGGGTCATAAAGACAGGAAATTTTGAGGACAAATTTTAATATTAAAGTTAAATACTAAGGTTGAAAGGAGTGATATTGGACTCTTGAAGGGAAACCTTTTCAATTGATATGAAGGATTCTCTCTACAAATGAAGGCTGAAGTACCTGCTCTGCAATTTAGTCTTAGTGTTTTCTGAGTCACTAAGAGGTTTGCGTGATTTGTCCAGGGTAATACACTTAGTATATATAAGAGGCAAGATTTGAACAGAGGTCTTGCTAATTCCTAATTCCTAATTCCATGCTTCCTCTCAGAAGACGTCTTCAAAAAATGTTTATGTATTTCATTGTTATTACTTATAGATTTTATTATTTTCACCTAGAAGTCAAGAATTTTGCCTATAGGTAATCTCTTTTAACCCTACGAAAACTAAAGAAATTTAACTTAATTAAAGTTAGTAATGAAGCCGAGTCCACAGCCTGGATTTTCCCTGTGATCTAGTGACTTGAAGATCAACTTAGTCTTAGTTCTAAATTGAAATGACAGTTAGTTATATATGTTATATATGTTAGTCATAACATTATGGGGGAAATATAAGAAAATTAGTCTTGAATTGCCTCATGACATTTCTTTCACTGCTATTTTAAATATATATGTTAGTTTTTAGCAGCAGTGCAATGACCCAGGACAATCCAGAGGAACTTATGAGAAAGAATGCTATCCACATCCAGAGAAAGAACTGTGGAAACAGAAATGCAGAAGAAAAACATATGATCGATCACATAGTTCAACAGGGATATGATTAGGGCTTTGATGTTAAAAGATCACTCTACTGCAAATATGAATAACATGGAAATAGGTTTTGAACAATGATCCATGTACAACCCAATGGAACTGCTTGTCAGTTTTGGGGGGGGGGAGATCATGAATCATATAACCATGGGAAAATATTTTAAATAAAAAAAGGGGAAAAAATGTGAATTATTTGAATTTTACCTCCTTTTTTCATCTTGCATCAGAAATGCCAAGCAATGAGATGAACAAAAAAAATGAGCAATAAAAGCAATGTGAAAGAAACGTGAATGAATAATTTAGAACATGAATAATCATCACTTGGCTAGTAAAAAATTGACTGAGATTCTTAGTTTAATAATGAAAATGGATAAAATGAGATCAGACCTTTCCTCTGTTAAAAGATGTTTCCTTAGATGATTCGTCATCTCTTGTAGCAGTAGTCTGTTCCCAAATCACCAAATCATTTTCAACTTCTTTAAGGTTAAAGTTCACTAGTTTATTCAATGAGAATCCTTCAATCTAAGAAAATAGGACAAATACAATCTTAGTAAAGTTAAAAATAGTATTTAATGTTATGCAATGCTTATCAATCTTATATAAGTAATGTACTAAAAAAATTCCATTACAAAATATATTTATATTAGGGATGATCTTATGGAATCTTTTTTTTTTTTTAAAAACACTTACCTTCCGTCTTAGAATCAATACTGGGTATTGGTTCTAAGGCAGAAGAATGGTAAGGGCTAGGCAATGAGGGTTAAGTGACTTGCCCAGAGTCACACAGCTAGGAAGTGTCTGAGGTCAGATTTGAACCCATGATCTCCTGTCTCTGGGTCTGACTCTCAATCCACTGAGCCACCCAGCTACCCCCTATCTTATGGAATCTCGATGAACCATCTACAACATTAAATTAGCCTCTTAAAAAAAGTTTTGTTTAGCATATGTGAAGAAATGGCGGCTCTCAATCTACTGCTTTCTTACTTGAAGCAATTACAAGTGACTTAGCTATTCTTAGCAATGCAATGATCCTAGACCAGTGATGGGCAAACTATTCCCCGAGGGCCAGATCTAGACCATAGTTTTTCCTTCACTGCCTTAAGCAATTCCCTAATCACTACATCGGGATGTAGGGGCATAGTGATTAGGGAATTGCTTAAGGCAGTGATGGGTAAACTAAGGCCTGGATCTGGCCCGCAGGGAATAGTTTGCCCATCACTATCCTAGACAATCTCAAAAGTTTTGATGAAAAATGCCATCTGCCTCCAGAGGAAAATACTGATGGGAGTTTGAATCCAGACCAAAACATATTATATTTTCCTTTTCCTTTTCTTTTTCTTCCACAAAGGACTAATATATGGATATGAATATAAATTTCCATGTAAAAGCTGTATCATATTGCTTACTGACCCCTTAGCAAAGGGAAGGTAGAAGGGAGGGAGAGAATTTGGGACTCAAAATTAAAAAAAAATGCTTAAAATAATGTTTACATGTAATTGGGGGGAAAATAAAATATATTTTAAAAATGTCATGATACTAAATAGTATACATTGTCTATTTTATTCTTCAGAGGTAGAAAGTGGAAGAACTAATTAGGAATCCATGTGGGTTAAGAAGTTATTTTTTCTCTTTAATGCAAATAGCTAACAAAATGTTTATGATTATGAGTTTTTCAAAAGTCATTGTAATTTGCTTTAATCAATAAATTTAAATCTAGCTGAGAATAGTACAAGAAAATAGGAGTTGTGAATAGGAAAGGAAAGCTGAAGAGGAGTAGGGAATTTGGGATTGCCAGAAAACAACAAAAGGACATTAGAAATTAGGGTATTAGGAGAAGTGGAAAGTGAAAGGGTTCTTCTAAGAAATGCTTCTCTATTTTGCAATTTATGTAAAACTGATAGGAATGAACCTGTCACTGAAAATTATGTTACCACAGACATTAGTAACCTACAGATATTACAGAATCAAAGAAGGAAAAGACCTGAGAGAACTTCCAATTAAATGCTCAAATGATATAAGTCCAGTAACATATAATTATTGAGTTAACATAGCATCTGGAACTGGAATAAGAATATAGCAATGCCTCTTCGTCAAATCTAGTGTTGTTTACATTAATCCAAACTGAATTAATAAAAGCAAGATTAGTCCTGGAAGGTTGCAAATCTCAGGACCTTTCCCAATGAAAGTCAATCCAGTCTGCTGCAACCTAACATCTCTAGTTCAGGTCACCTTTCCCCTTCTTTCTACAACTCCCCAGTTGAAAAAGAAGGTGAAGACCAAAAAGGAAGAGAAAGCTGGAGTATAGGTGATCATATGTCCTCTTCTCCTTTTATGTGCAGAATAAAAAGTTTTACCATTCCTAAAGTAATTCTGTATGTGTATAAAATTTGAAGGTACAAGATGAAGATAGAAGTATCAAAATATTATTTTGTACAGAAGTATATACAAATACTTTTCTTTACATAAGGGAAACAGAATGGGCAGAAGAGAACTAGATTTGGAATAGAAGATTTCAGTCTAAAACACACTTTGCCAAGATAATTGTATGAACGTAATCTCAGGAAAGACATTAAGGCTCTCTGGCTTTATTTCCTCATGAATGAAAAAGCATTTATTAAGTGTTTATCATAAATAAATCATTGTGCCAAGCTCAGAGGGCACAAACAGAAAATTAGGTCATTATACTAGAGGATTAAGGTCCCTCTCAGATCTAAAAATCACATGATCCTAAGATTAGATTAAGATGAATAATCTGGAAATTAGGAATAAAGGATTCACGAGACAGCTAGGTGGCTCAGTGGATAGAGAGCCAGGCCTTGAGATGGGAAGTCCTGGTTCAAATCTGGCACCAGACATTTCCTAGCTGTGTGACCCTGGGCAAGTCACTTAACCCAAACGCTTAGTCCTTTCTCACTTTTCTGCCTTGGAACCAATACTTAATATTGATTCTAAGATAGAAGTTAAGGCGTTAAAAAAAAAGTAAAGAATTCATAGGGATTACAAAAATATTATTTTCTCTAATTATTTATATTGCCATGTAGAATTGATCAAATGGCAGGATTTAAGAATTTATAAATAAATTTAAGTAGAAAGAAACCTACATTAAATATATGCTTATTTTTATATTTATGTGTTTATTTTATCTAGGTTGTGTGTATATGTGTATTTAGAATAGAGTATACTTTATTCTTCTTTCAAGAATATATATATATATATATATATATATATACACACACACACACACACGCTCACACACACCTACACACCCGTGATTTTACTGGTGTAGAGAACTCCTGGTGAGGAGAAACTCCTCCCAATTCATAGAGGTAACTGTTCTATAACCTATAGTCTTAAAGAGTTACCTGGGACAGAGGCCAAATGACTGACCAGGCTCACATGGCCAGAATGTTATCTGATGCAGGACTTAAAGCAGGTCTGGATCCATAGGCCAGCTCTCTACACACTGTGCTTTGCACCTGCCTTCCACTTCTCATAAAGTTAACACTTTTAAATGCTTACATTTCTTTTTGGGAAAAAACAGAAAAGTCAGGTACCTCAGAGATATACTACACAGAAAGTAACCTGCTAATCATTAAATGCTTTGTCTCCTAACAATTCTTCCTGCCTCTATTCTCTACCCACTAGTCTAATCTATCCTTATACATTGATATAGTCATGTCATTACTCTGCTCAAAAATATTTGGTGGCTCCCTTTTCCTATTGATGCCAAGGTTGAAGAGTCTTTTCATGACATTCAAAGACCATTCACAATTTGGCACTACTCAAATTTTTAAACTGTAATTCATGTTTCTCTTTAACATGTATGCTTTTCTTCAGCAAAATTAGATTACTTTATTTCTCAAAGAGACCATGAGTTTGCCCATTTCTGTGCTTTTGTTTAAGTTATTTTCTATCCTTAGAATAGCTTCTTCCCTTGCTGGCCAATTTCTACTCTTTCTTTAAAGATCAACTTCCAGTAGTCTTCCTTCTTTCCTCTCCCTGAACACTCAATTTCTAGGGTACTTACTTAGCTCTTATTTTTTAAAAAGCTGTCTTGTCTAAATTTTGAATGTTCTCTAGTGTCTAAATATATTTAATTGAATTGAATTAGCCTGCCTAGAAGAGAAATATGAATTCAATGTCAAAACTATGAAAATTATGCTCCAAAGTAAATGTTACTTATTGTAAAAGAAACAATTCCATAATTTTAAACAAAGTGAAACTTACCCATGATCCTAGATATACAGGCAGAACTGGTTCTTTTCTTTGTTGAAGAAAGAAAATGGTCATTAGGGCAAATACATAGGGTGGTAAGCCCCCTTCATCAGGATGATCTGTACAGCAAAGCTATAATAGAAGGAGGGAAAAGTATACAAGAAGTCTATTTCCACTAAACTTTTTATTCTCTAAGACTGGTTACATATAAAAACATAACCTTCATCAATTTGAACCACCTGTTAAGAAAATCATGTGAGTAAAGTGTAAAAGGCTTAGCAAACTGACTTCTAATCAAACAGGTCATGTGCACATAACGACTGCTCAGTAAACTTATTGATTTGATCTGTTTTAAAGTCAAAGGCTCAGTTAGTTATAATAACAAAAGTTACTGGCTTAGACTGTTATGTAGGTAAGGTTGGCTTTGTCTTATTATCAATAATATGCTATTAATTATCTACATTTTTGAGATGAAGAAACTGAGGCAGAAAGATGTTATTTGACTTGCCCAAGGTCACCAGGTTATAGTAAATGTCTAAGACCAGATTTGAACTTCTTGACTCTAGGTCTAATCCTCTGTGTCGCTAACTGCCCTAAGCTGCATACCTAACTTGGCCACCTGTTTTAACACATGCATAACTTTGGTTAAAGAAGAAACGAATAGAATACAGGTGGATTCAGGCATATCTGTTTCCACCACATGAAAAAAATTCCAATTCATGAACCGCTTACTGTTATCTGATGGCTGGATACAAAGGACAGAATATTATTAATTCTGCCTATTATACAGGATAAACAACTTTCATGTGCCTGCTATTTGGCTATTGTATATATTGGCATATATACTTATATGATCACCTGCACTTCTAAATGTTCAAGAGAAATTGTATTAGCACCTCAATTTGATTTTTGAAATTCTGCAGCACTTTTCTATCACTAAGTATTTCAATTACGTTAACTTTAAAATCTCAAGACACTCTGAATGTATCCTGTCCCTGTCTGGGAACCAAAGAAAAAATTATAATTAAAATGTAACATTTCCTTTGATTTTTAATAAAAGGGGGGCATTTAATTTAATGCTTAAAGAGTACTAATTTGCCTTTAAGGAATGAAAATATCAAAATTTTTATTCCTTCTTTGGATTTCAAAGTTTCTCCCATTACCCAGAAAATATCAAGAGATTCTGATACATATCAAAATTAAAATAATAAAAATAACAGTCTAAGACTTAAAAGTGTAGTGCATGTGTAAATTTATCCTTACACATAAGGATCTATGAGTGTATTTAGAGTACCTATACTTACCTTTGCCCAGTATCTGAATGCAATTACCAATGGGGCCAATTTAGGTTCTAGTTTTCCAAGAGCAGCCAAATGATTTGTGGTCAGACAAGCATTTTCATTTCCTGCACTCACTTTACAAATGAGGCCACTGAAAAAATGAAAAAACAAACCCTCCTCAAGATAGAGAACTGTTTTTTCTTCCCTCAAATTAAGATTTATGACAATCCTAAAAGTCTGAAAACTTCATTTGGTGTCTAAATTTAGTTTGAAATTTACTGAGCTGTGAACTAGAAAGACTTCCAGGAATTGATGCAGAATGAACCAGGAGAACATTGTACAGAGACTGATACACTGTGGCACAACTGAACTTAAGTAACGGACTTCTCTACTAGCAGCAATGCAATGACCCAGGACAATCCTGAGGGACCTATGAGAAAGAACGCTATCCACATCCAGAGAAGGAACTGTGGGAGCAGAAATGCAGAAGAAAAACATGATCCATGATCAATCACATGGTTTGATGGGGATATGACTAGGGATTTTGACTTTAAATGATCACTCTATTGCAAATATTAATATGGAAATAGCTTTTGAACGACAATACATGTATAACCCAGTGGAACTGCTTGTCAGTTTGGGGGGGGGGAAGGGAAAGAACATGAATCATGTGCCCATGGAAAAATATTCTAAATAGATTAATAAAAAAAATTTACTGAGCTGAAACTACTTGTGTTTCTAAGAAACAGGAAGAATGAAAAAGCTAATTCTATTAAAAATAGGCACAGTAAAACTGTGTATTATAAAGCATAGGAGGATGTGTCTAGGGAAAAGGAGGCATTCACATGTCTAAGGAGTCAGAATTGCTGTTTATGTGATTAAAGATGGATAGGCAGATGGACATATTCATGCTAATACATCTTTTAGTGCACAATGCATCCAAAATGGAGCATGGAAAATTTAGCGGAAGATCAGTTTTAGTCAGGTAATTGAAATGGGTGAGAAATGTTCTCCTCCCACCAATTGTTTCTTTGACATGGAATTGACTTAAAAAAAAAAGTGTACCTGAACTGCTCCAATTCAGCAAATTAAATTTGTGTAACAATAATATATGTATCAACTTATTCTAGTAATTGAATTACAAGACGATTTCATACATTTGACTATTGTTCTATGTGATCTTAATGCCTATAAACAGTAGATATAAACTGAGACCTTTGTTTTTCTCGGCATACCACCACTGGAACCCTAGCATGGAAATCTGCGTCAATATCAATGAAAGATTCTGGGGAAAGAAAAAAATATTATGCGTGTTAATAAAAGCGTTGTAAAAACAGAACTTGATAAAATACAAGTAATATGACAATTTTTTTTGATATGGTCTTTTAAAAGAGAACTACCAATAAAAGGAGTACCTTGAAGCTATGAATAAAAATGAAAGATACACATACTGGGGGGGTCTACAAGGAATTGTACAACTTTTTGGGAGGGCTGAGTCTTGTCATTTCGGTCCAACTATAAGTGCAATGACACGTATGGGGCCCAACCCAACTGCTGAATGGCATGGAAGCTTTGATCTGCTGTTTCTGATTTAGGCAGGCTCTTGTCTTCAGACAGTCAAGTGATTCTGTTCCTGGAGGCCCCCATTGGTGGTGGGCTTAGTGCAGATACCCAAATCATCTTCAGTCCTACTTTAGCTTGTTACTCTTGAGTCAAGAGTCCCAACAAGCCTCAGACCACCCAGTAGAAGTGTTTACTATATTTTCTTTTTAAATTATTTTTTAAAATGCCATGGGAAAAGCTGACAGGAAAATATATGTTGTATGTAATAGATAACATTATTTATTTTTAAAGGGGTTGCAAACTAAAAGATAATGAATGTAGAAATACTGTGACTATTACTAAAATTTATTTTACCACTTATATAGAAACCAACTTTCTTACCAACCTTAAAAGGAAGTTTTTGGACATTTATGCTAATAGCTCCCTTCCCAAAGACCTTGTATTGATTCTGTATATATATGAGAGATAGCAAGCCTGGAGTAGAAGAGAGCCTGTCTAGGAGCCAGAAGACCTGGCATCAGGTCCAGCATCTGTCACATTCTGTCACAAACACAGGCTATGTAATGCTGAACAGGTTGCTTAGTCTTGTACCCATCTAAGGCTCTAAGCTGCATAGGTAGAGGATGTCTTCTCATCTAAGCATTCCCTCTTGTAAATGAGTCATAGCTATCATCCCCATCCTCATACTTCCATGGGATATATGTATTTGTCATCTTCCTTGACAGATTGTATATTCCTTAAGAGTAGTGATTATTCATGGAAATAGGTTTTGAACAATGTTACATGTATAACCCAGTGGAATTGCTTGTCAGCTCTGGAAGGTGGGAAGGAAGAGGGGTGGGAAAAATCATGAATCATGTAACAATGGAAAAATATTGTAAATAAATACATTTAAAAAATAGTAACTATTCATTTTTTGTCTTTAAATTCCCAGGGTTTAATACAGTGGCTGACCAAAATGGGTACCTAATATTTATTGATTGATGGATCTTTGGCAAAATCAAAATGGAAATGGAAAACACCAATTCAAATGGTAGTGATATTTTCATGTTTTCCATGACTCCCACAAGGACAGAAAATAGTAGCGCTGGGATTTGAATCCAGGTCTTCTGACTCTAAAGCTAGTGCTTTTTACACAATACCAAGATAGCTCAAATATGTCTCTTGAAATATAAACCCATACCCCATTATCAAAATAAACTTTCACATTTATCACAACAGGGAATGCTACCTTTTGTATTCTGATCATAATAAAAAGAAAAATGTTTTGCAAGTATACATCAGCAACTGGCAAATTAACAGATGATGCATGGCTTGACACTTCTGCTTATGTTAACTTTTGGCTGCCATCTTCTCTTTAGAGACTTTTTGTGCTGAAAGTAGGATAAACTGCTTTTGTCTACCTTTATTTCCCAGGCTCAATGATGAAAGTTTTATTAAAAATACCCTTTTTGATGTGCTATGGGCAATCAGAAAAATAATTTTTAGACAATGGTTATCTGCACCTGAAACACTGAAGAATAAAACCCAAAGTATTCTATTGAGAATACAAGAAATATAAAGTTCTGATGGACTGATATAATTTAGTTTGGTCCTAGAATACTTCTCCAAAACTCACTTCAGGTTTAAAGCCAAGATGTGGTTATGTAATATATGTACATACACACACACACACACACACACACACACACACACACAGCTGTCCCATGTGCATGCATATTAAGGTTAAGGAACAATCATAAAAGGGAACAGACAATAACACATTTTTTTCAACTGTAGTCTGTTAATTATTTATTTCAATGGAAATTTCCTTAATTTTACTCATTACTATAAGAGTTAGGGGGCTCGAAGATGCAGGGTACAATGGAAAGAACACTGGTTTGGGATTTAAGAATCCTGGACTGGGTGCATGATCTTAAGCTGGTCAGTTAACCTCCCATGGGTCTCAATTTTTTCTTGTGGAAAATGAGTAGGATGAAGGTTAGAGTATTTAAATGATTATTTACAAGGTCCCTAAAATTCCAAGATCTTTCATTCTAATCTAATTTCACAAGCATGTATGATTTACGCAAGCCATCTATATTAGGTTTTAACCTAAGATATTAGGCCTGATATATTTGGTTTTAATCTAATTCAGTTTTTTTTAAATGTAGGAAAAACCTTCATCCATAAACATAATCATATTTAACCTAACACACTATTGATAATAGAACTACTAGTAGGATCAATAGCCTTGTATAATAGAAGGAACCCTACATTTGGAATTAAGAGGGCTTTGGCTCAAATCCTATGTCTTTGGAGAACAACTTCATGTCTTTAGGTCTCAATTTTCTCACGTGTAAAATGAAGGTTAGACTATGTAATCTGAATGATCCAGAGGTAGATTCCCTTTCAGTTCTAAATCCTATAATTTCCTATGAATCAGGAAATATCATTCTCTTTAACACATATATTCAATCAATATACATCTAATGTTCCATTTTCCCAAAACATTAGAACTGAATGGACAATTTCAACAAAAAGGAATGATTTTAGGAGTGCAAATGAAAATATATGATACATCTTACCACTGTTCTTTAAATTTTCTTGAATAAGTAAGAGCACATCTGGTTGAGTCATCTATGAAATAATCCAAATACATCAAAAAAAATAACAGTTCACAAGTGTTTTAATCTCGATTGTGATGAAGTACAGTTCAAAACAGAAACGTATATATCGATATTGAAATGACAACAGTCTAATAAAGGCACATGTGCATTAGTTATTAAGGACACAAAACTTTCCCTTTAAAAGGATGAAGATAGTCAGAAGAATAACCATTTACACAGTTACACTTTGGAATGCGGGCATCGAGGCAACTGGAATATTAAATAACTAATAGTACCTCACCTGTGGAAGACTTTGGGGACAGTTGACACAAAGACACAAGGATCAACTAAGAAGTATTACGATTGGGTGGATAACTGATCAGAATATTCGAAGGTTAAAGGCTTCCAATTTTCAATTTATGATTGGTTGGTGAGTTGCCCAAGTAGCCAAAAAACCAATCCCCATGGGTATGCAGAAAACTAGGGAAGCTGAAGTGAATAGAGCATTAACAGGACAGGGGGAGAGGAGGGAAATTAGTGAAATAGAGCAGGCAAGGGGAGGGCTACAAAACAATCTACATCTCCATTTCTCTTCTCTAGAACAATCAAGTTTCTCAACTATGTCAGGTAGACAAAGATAAAATAATTTTAAAAGAGGCTTTTAAATTTTTACTCAAAGAGGTACAAATATACGAAGAAAAACTTAGCAAAGTTCCTGAATTTGCATATTTTAAATTATTAAAAAAAGATTATTAACTATGAGTAAATATTTAACATTCTATAAATTTAGGACATTTTTTCTGTTCATGACCAATAAAAATAAGAGGTTACTAAGACCAAGGAAGCACAAGAGGGCTAGAGTAGATGACAATGGAAACTTGTTTTGGTTCTTAATCATGACTGTAATGTAGAGAAATCTACATAGACCAGAAATCCTGGGTATCAGGCACAGCTCTCCTGTTACCTCTAGGCCTGATTGAGTAAATTAATCCTTTTGGGTCTTAGTTTCCTCATCTGTAAATAAGAAGACAGGGAGGAAGTAGACTAAGTGATCTCTAAGGTTACTTCCGGTTCTAAAATTCTATCACCAGAATCTTTACAGACGATATAAATACATGGCAAATACAGGTCCTTAAAAGCTTACTAGATATGTGATCCACAACCACCATTATCAAATGGTACATAATTAAAAAGAAAAATTGGACTAGAATGGAAGTTTTTGAAGAATGGTCCATGGATCCTCTAGGGGCCCCCTAGATTAAAACTATTTTTATAGTACTGAGATATTATTTTGACTTCCCCTTTTTCCAACTACATATTTGTGGAAGGCTGGATTTTCTTCATATACTTCAAACAAAATAATATGTAGCCACAGATTGAATGCAGAAGAGATTAGAATGTAGCTATCTTTTATTAAGCCAAACATTAAGGTGATTTGCAAAAATATATAAAATATCTTCTCACTAAATTTTTTTGTTTTGGGAAAGTTATTTTTGATAAAATGCTATTTATGTTAATAAATGATGAGTTTATTATTTTTCTTTTAAAAAATGAATACAATCTAAAACTTATTGGCTTTTATTTCTAATATTATAAAAATCAATAGATTACAGCTTCACATAAACAAAAAGGTTTTTGGGATCCTCAGGTTTTTTTTCAGAGTATAAAGGGGTCCTGAGACCAAAAAGTTTGATAACCATTAGACTAGAAAGTGAAAGTCCTCTGGACTGCTTGATATTAAAAAACTTTGTGAACAAAACTTACTGATTTTTTTGCCCATAATGGTACCCTGGAATAATGCTTTATATTTAAGTGTGTTTTATTGAGGGTACAAACTATGGAAGTAAATCCATTTTGTCTTTTGAAAACTAAAACAAAATGCCATGATAAGGAATTTTTAGTTTTTTAAAAAGAACAGAACCTAGCAATTTTCCAGATCCAAAAGAATAGCAGAACTGTAGCTATCTGTAGAGACTATTCAATTAAAACTGTTATCTGAAATCATTCCAAAGGAAAAAGATCAAATAAAGTTGACCATATTCTTATAGAAATCATATTAATAAAGATTTTGTCACAATTTGTTATGGTCTTAGAAAAAAAAACATTTCATACTTACAGTGGCTGGGAACTGAACATCAATGTTTAAGTCCGAATTTTTGAAACCAAATCTGCTATAAGATGACCCATACAATCTTAAAGAACAATCTAAAAATAAAAATACTCTCATCAGCAAAGTTTAATTTATGAAAACGTATCATAAAGGAGACAAGTTTTATTTTTCCTTCCCAAATGAGGGAATGAAGTTATATATATTCACACATAAAAACAAATATAGATTAAATTTTAGGACAAATAAAGAGGGTGTATGCAAGTTAAGTCTAGTTTAATTTCATCGCTAAAGTGTTATAGTTTCAATAAGCCAAGAAATTGCATTTTCACTTATAATTATTTTATATTTTATGCAGAAAATGAGTTTCATTGATTGGCATAATTTCCAGAAAATGCTACAGTTAAATGACTAGAGATTCAAATATAGTATTTTGAAAAACCAACATTATTTTGAAAGGCATGGAAGACAAAATCTAAAAGGGCCGGGAAACAAATATACAACAAACATTACTTTTCATTGTAACCCCACATTTATTTTCTTCTTTCTTTCCTTTTAAAAAGATCCTGTCAATATTAACTGCATAGAGGCATTGTGGTAAAGTGGAAAGAGCACCAGCCTTGGAGTCAGAGGACCTGGGTCTCTTGAATCCTGGCTCTTTTACTAACTAGCTATGTGAATCCGGGCAAGTCACAATTTCTCTGGGCTTCGGTTTCCTCATCTGTAAGTTGAGGGGGTTAATCTAGATGACCTTTACTTCCAGGTTACTTCCAGGGCGAAAACCTATACTACTACTTCAGAGGGTTGTTGCGAGGAAGGTGGTTTGTAAACTTTCAATTCTTGTTAAAATGTGAACTATTACTATTTTGGGAAATAAATCACGGAAATGGTCCTTTGTACCTGAACCATTCTTGTAATAAATATCTCATAAAGCATACAAACATGTCACAAAAATATTTACACAAGATAATCATTTTAGAAACAACAACTCTTTAAGAATACTTACAATGGCATAGATTGAATTTAAAAGACTATACAAGACAGGACACATCCCCCTTTCCAGTGGATCGAGCCTCAAGGAAATGCAGTTTCTGGCAAAATATTTTAAGTTTATATTCTTTATTTGTACTGTGCAACTTAATTTTGAGTATTACTATTTTTTGTCAGAAAACTATTGTTTTTCCTTCATGTAATTTTTAAGTTTTTTGTTGTTTTCATGTCACTAATTATTTCTTGGGATTACAACATATTTTCCATTATAAACCTATCCAATTTAATAACTGGAAAATGATTTACTTTATAGCCAACTTTTCAGAAAGGCACTTATTGTATATAATATAGTAAGGCATATGGTATATCAAGAAAGAAAAAAAATTTCCCTTATTTCTATGAAAGTACACACAAGCCTTACAGTACTGCTTACTCTTTCAGACATAATTGATGATTCTTTTGATAATGTTGACAGCAACACCCATAAATCATTTGCCTTAATTTATTGCAGAAAACAACAAAAGACACTAGGGGGAAAAAAAGGAAAATTTATAATAGAAGTTTGGTAATGCTGCTGACCATCTGAGAAATCAATGTTTTACAAAGTATTCATAAAACATCTTTTATAAACTCATTTTCAACTCTATTAAAAAAAAGTTCAAAAGATTTAAAGATCATCTAATTCAACCAACTAATTTTACAAATGTGGTCTCAATTTACAAAATGAAGCCCAGAGAGGAAAAGTAAGTAGTAGAACCAGGATTTGAACCCAGAACTTGAGACTCCAAATCCAGGGATCTTTCCATTTCACCATACTGCCTCTGTGGCTTAGCTAAACTTATTTTTACATGTGGAAATGGCCAGTGACCAAAGATTTACCTTTATTTGATGTTTAGATAAATCTTTGATCTCACTAATTAGGAGGGCTCTTTCCAGCAGTGGAGAACACAACCCATCCATGCCTTCTAACATTGTGTGCCTCCTATCCATGCCCTCCTCCAGTGAGTTCATGCAACTTGCTGAGAGGTCTATCTTTTAGGCTCTCGGTAGGCTGACATTATGTTGGTAACAATAAAGTATGCAGATTGTCTTTACTGGCTATGCTTCTCTTCTTATTAACTAATGCACTTCTTTTTCCAGTTGTACACTGACAATATGATCTTTAACATTACTTCTTTTATACAATATATTGGTATTTTTTTTGCTGCAGCCTATTCATATCCAATGTATGTCTCCATTGCCCTTTTGTTAATTCACAACTTTATTCCTTGGAGGAATATGGTATTCTTACAGCATTAATGGAAGAATACCAGCAAGAAAAACACAGGTTTTTATTTCATGGAGAAGTTTAGGGGTTATTCATGAACATAAAATTTCCCAAATGCAATCCAACTTTTCAATTCTGGGCCCGGGTAACTGTCCATCTGCAGTACATATTTCATATAACAATTGATGGATTAGTTCTATGTACTGACCATGCAACTGCACATCGCATTTTTGACAAGTCCTAAATTCTTCCTGTGTAGTTCACTCTTTTGAAAGATTTTGAATTTTATTTGGGAGGCTGCAATCTTTGAGGCATGATGCAGTCAACACAATGTCATCCACAAAGAGAAACATCTGGAGGTCCTCACTATCTATAAGGAAAATTATAGATAGGTCTCTTCAATTTGGACTTTACAATGGACATCCTCCATGACAGACGCAAGTACCTTTAGTTAGCATACATCTGTTTTAAACCTTGTTTGATATTAATAATAAAAGTTTTCTGTTGTTAAATTTAATAAATACTTTAAAAATAAATTTTATTTTAACATATAGGAGACATCTTGTTAGGGGTCTCTTTACAGGGGTATTGTGCTTTACTTAAATATTTGTCTTCTTTTAAAGTCAAAAAATACACAGTGGAATTTTTTATTCTTGAAAACATATGCCATAGAATATCATTTGCACCATTCTCTCTAATACTTTCATCAAAGATGCTCTCAATTTTTTGTGGCTTGTTTTCATATTTTGTAATGATGGGAAAATAGGCATATGGAACAGGAGTTATTATTTTCTCTCCTACCTTGAAAAAAAAGTAATAATGGCCATGATTTCCATCCCCTATTATTTTATTGATGTTCTTCCTTTTTGTTACATTATTGCCATTTCCCAATACCTCCCATGCCCAAATAAGTCCTCCCCTCTGCCATACAAATCAACACATTGGCCCTGAGGAACCAAAAATGTATCCCTTATCTTAATAGTTCATCATGTGTTTCTGCCAAAAAACATAGGAGGTCTACACCATCATCTTCAGTCTTCTGAAACCATCAGTATTCGATGAGCATTCTGAAATGTTTCAAGGTATTTTTTTGTTTTATATTATTATGCTCATCATATATTCTCCTGGTTCTGCTTATTTTACTCTCCATCATTTCATGAAGGTCTTAATTTTCTCTGATTTCTTCATATTTGTCATTTCTTCTAGAACAGTAATATTCAATTATATTCACATACTACAACTTTTCAGCCATTCCCCAATCAATGAAGCACTCACTTTTCTTCTAGTTCTTTGCTAGTACAAAAAGTGATGCTATAAATATTTTTTATTTTCATCTTCTTGGAGAATAAGCTTAGTAGCAGTTGCACTGTGTCATAAAGTTGACTTTAGTTAATGCCAAAGTATCTGTCATAACAATAGCTCCATCAACAGTGCATGAAAATTTCCACAAGTCCTTTATATACCATTTTATTCATTGACTTCTAAAAATCATTTAATATCCTTTCCCTTTTTGAAGTACTCAAAATCTTGTCACTTCTCACATAATTTCTATTGTATATACTTGATCTAGTCCACCTGTTCTTCTCATCTTTATTTTTTCAGTGTCATTTTTACTTTCTAAGATAATACACCAGTAACTATCACTTTAAAAGTCCAAATATGGTGGTTGTATCATTAAAGGTGACAAAAAAATTGTCACAAATCTTGACAAATATTATTCTCTAGAATCCTCTCATCAGATATTTTGTCCTAATTTCATCATAAAATGCTCTTGGTTAAGTGTATTTCTTGTCAAATGTCCTGTTATTTTGTTTTCCCCTTCATTGCATCTCCCTGTTTTATGAAGCAATTTTACTCCTGCCATGCAAGAGCATTTTAAAAATGCATTTATATTCTTTTATATTCTAAAGCAGTTTTGTCATATCTTTCTGCTTGGAAAGGAGATTGTTGGCTAAGAACTGCTAGGTTCTTTGGGTCTTCTCACTGTGGTCAACTGTTTTATAAAAAACTTCTTATAAAAATAGTCATTCTGTGTCAACATCTGTTTCCTTATTTTTGTATCAATAACTCATTTCAGTTTTAATTCGGTCAAGTTGGAGCTGTTTTAATTATATGATATGTAATTGTTAATTTTTCTGATGAGGTATTATTTTTGATCTTTGTTCTAATAATTAAATGATCTGAATGGAAAGATATAGTTTCTTTGGAAAGAGTTCCAATATGATAATTAGTTGTTCCCTGCTTATTAACAAATTTTATTTTTTATTATATGATTTGGTACTTCTGCTCAGAGCCTCTCAACTTTCTTCCCAAAGAAAGTATTAATGATATGTAGAAGTGAGGTTTCTATACTGTCCGTAAGTCATTGTTGCCACTCTTTTTAAAAAATTCTGAACTATATTTTCTAATATGTTTCACTATTATCTATGCCATCTTTGCACTGAAATAACTGACAATGTTTATGTTGACAATTTGGTGGGTCTTCAAAAAACTTCTTCCTTTGAACAGTGCATAAACTAGAATTATCTTCAGGGTAGTAGTCTTTTTGTTTATGCTCATGAGTACAACCAAAACAAGATGGCCAAGTGCTCCATTGCTTTTTGATAAGAGATAGAAGATAAGATAAAACCAATTCTGTTGATTCTTCTACTTGTCTTTGCAAGAAGAACTTGGGAGCAATACTTCCATTTAGCTTTAACTTCATTTTATCTTCTGTTATCCCTTGTGGAGGTTGATAATAGTGATGATTCAGTTCCTCTAGTATCTACTCAATATTCCCTGGACGAATATTTCACATTTTAGAAAACCAACAGCTGAGATAATATTTACACATGGTCTAAAAACTGTGCTTCCAACACTATACTATTATCATAGGAGAAGGGGACTACAAAGAACTAAGGGTGGTCATTTTGTGTTTTATTTTCATGGATTGCCATGGCCAGAAAATTCATCACCTAGTGGCCAGTCTACTGGTGATGAGATTCTCAATTCTTAGCTAGGTCGGTCTTCAAAAAGCAAGCTGTCCCCAGGAGCATAGTTAAAGTCTTTCTAGCATGGTAGAAGCTTTAAGAGTTTGTACCCTACTGGGATACAGTCTTTAAGAACCCAGGGTCACCTCTATGTAATAAAGAAGTACTGGACTGGTACTTTTGTCCAATGACAAAGCCTTTAGCTTTTACTCAACTAAAAATGATTTTTAATAGGTGAAAGTGAAAAGGAATGTTTTCTTTCTCTATATTATACGTAGTATAATATAGAGATATAAAATGTGAGAACTCTGTGGAATCTTAAACATGGACAACTGTAGCATGTGTGATTAAGAAAAAAATTATGAAGAAGAACCTTTAACTATATAAGTAGTTACCTTGGATGTGGACAATATATATAAAGAGCTTCAAGACAGAGCATGTCCAGTTCCCTTAATGGTTAAAAATCACCACCAGTGAGTAAAGCAAGAGAGCTATTTTTACTATATAAATCAAAAGGCAAGTCTAGAGAATACCTGGTAACTTCTGATGGAACAGTTTTTCCATGGTTTGTTTTATTTCAAGTCTTTGTTCTAAGTCTTCATTATTTAAGCCAAACTCCTCTACCACTTTGTCAATGGCAACACCAATAGCTTTTATCTGGGAGGGTGTTGGTGGAGGCAAGGTAGTAAGCAGCTGTTCTTCATGTTTTTCCTTAAGATAAATTGTTAGATTAAGCACTTAGAAAGAAAAATTAAACACACACGAATTCATTCTAATACTTCACTGAAGTAAATCCCAAAGGAAGTTTCTGGAGTTCACTTTTATATTCCCTTACCCGTTCCCCAGCTGTTTGTTTCAGCCATATTAAAATATATGCATTAATATGTGTTTTATCTGGATAAGTGAGAGTAGAAAAGAATAAAGAAAAATACCATGGGAAAACATTAAGAATGGTAATTATAAAGTGATATCTTTCACTACTGATATGGTCTGTGTAAAAATATGCAACTATCTAGGTATATATACCTAATACCTGACCATTTCAAACATCAAGATATCATAGAACAGGCTGTACCTTCATACTTACTCTGATGGGTCCAGTATGTTAATGGTGTGGGGTTCATCTCTCAATTGATGAGGGTATATATGCCCTCCCATTTTGAGATTCTTATACATATCGGTGCATAAATCTTCCACAGAAAATCTATCTAATATGCCAGATGGAGGTTTTTCTCTGGTTCACCTAGTATTCTGCATGATTACAATATTATTGCTGGCGATCTTTACTCTAGCTCTAGCTATAAGACTGGTTAGTCCCTGTTTTCTAGTTTTTTACACTAGATTTTACACATAAATCAACCATCAGTGATAATATGTTGCTCCTTACTTAGCCACATTATATGTATTTTCACTGCATTTGATTCACCTGCTATTATGGTTCTTCTGAGATTACGGAAGTCCAGAGATTATGGAGCAAAGATAAAGACTTTTGTGTCAGAGAGAAGCCTGAAATCACTGAAAGTACTGTATTAAGTTCTGCATATCTTTTTTTTCTCTTTCTTTTCTTTTGATAATTCTTTATTATAAGGGATATCTAACAGGGAAGGGGTAGGGAGGTTAGGATTCAATAGAAAAATATGTGATATGAAAACAAGATATAGCAATAAAAATGTATATATACAAAAGTACTGTATAATTTTCCAAATGGAATCCTGCCAGTTTTTCTATTTGATTCTAAACTTTGCTCACTGTCCATCTATGATACGTGCCCAAAGCATATGGACTGACAGACTAGCTCAGTAGACAGCCCATCTAATTGCCTATCATGCTCTGATTTTATTGAGTGAGTTCTTGTACTGTTCTAGGGCTTCCAGAATTTACTTGCCAATATTAGCAATCCCCAAATAGGAATACCTAGAGAACCTTATCTTACTTAATTGCTAACTCCAGTAGGAAAATTAGCAGGAGGCAAACTTTAGTTAAAAAATGAAAATGAATTAAGAAGACAATGGAAAATTTTAATATTGTGAATTTGGATTAGGGGAGAGAAATCTTGGGAAAATCTTTTATCAAAGAAGGAAGAAATGAGCTGAAGGATTAGAAAGACCTACAGAGAGGAATCCAAGGAAGACCCAAGGGGTAGAAAGATGACAAGTAAGAATAACCAGGAAGTTGGTAAGACAAGGTAAAAAGGCAAATTAGTTAAGATAGATAATTAGCAAGAGTAACAAACTTATAAGACAAAGAAAAAAAAGTTAGGTCTAAATAACAAGGGGAAATTGAGGTGATATAGTTCTAACAAGATAAGAAAAGTGACAAATGTGGAGATGAAGGTCCCCACAAATGAAACTTTTGTTTGCCACAAAAATTTTCCAGGATAGCTGATAGCCAGAATGACAAAGAGTTAAAGGATTCCATTTCTTTCAAGTAGGGGAAGTTTTGCAGTCACCTGAATATTCTGTGATATTTCTAGTACTGATATGACCAAATGACTGCTATCTATGTTTAAAGTATAAGCTAGGCTCTGTCCTAGGAAAACGAAGAACATTTTTTCATTCTCAGCTATTAAGAAAATTTAACTGCTCTTAACACCTCTCTCCCAAGTTAAATAGTTTCAATGTAAAAACAAAGAAAAAGAGGAAGAGGAAGATGCAGAGGAAAATCTTGACATGAATCAGGAAAACTGAAGAGTAAGAAAAAAATGTGATCTAAAAAGAAAGTGAAATAAAGGCCACAGAACACTTAGAGCTAAGCTGAACTGGATAATAAGGAAACAGCTATTTAACAGTTTTAGGAAAGATGATGATGATGGTGATGATGATGTGTACTCTAACTATAGGTACTGTCATCAGTTAAGAGGTTATCCAATAAAGATCCAAAGAAAAAGAGAAGAGGAGAGGGTTGGTAACCACCTGTGAGAGGTACTGAGACAATTATCTGTTGACTTAACATCAGAGATGTTAGCTGTCTTCCTAAGGCATGTATCTAGAAAATAAGAGACTTTCTGAAGACTTGTCAAATTAGTTGACTATTAACAACTTATAGGAAATTACATAGGAACAAATGACATTGCCAAAAGGAATCTAGAAAGCAATGCTAAAAATTATTCAGCCTTCAGCAAGAAACTAAACTCCTTATGGGCCAAGATGGTGTTTTCATTACTTCTAGGGACTGCAGGAAAGAACTTCTGTTAACAGATTAAAATACAAAATGACATCCTCCTTGAGAGGCAAACTTATATTCCTGGAATTTTACAAATCTATTTGAAAAGGATTTAAATGGGGGGAAAAGGGAAGAAATCTGCTTATGTACATCTACCAACATAGAAACTATATATTATAGCTACAACATTATAAGGATAGTAGTAAAGGTATTCATAAATTCACAAGAGACAAAATCCAAGAACAGAGACCTCAATATAACTCAGTCTCATAGGTCTATGTATAGATGCATAGTGTCTGTGTATGTGTGTGTTTGTGTGTGCATAAGATAAGATAAAATGCAAGAAAGCAAGTTAGACTCCACAGGCATCACTGGGAATTGGTAGAGACTTTTAACTAGAATCTGGCTTGGATGAAGAGACATATTAGAATTGCATATTATGAAGATGTGATGTTGAACCAGAATATGGAAATATGGTAAAGAATATCTGGATGAAAGTCAATTAAGATAAAAAAAAAGAAGTAATAACATCAGAAAATAACACATTCTCACTAGGTAGAAGAAGGAAATAAGTGAATGTAGGAAAAAAGACCATAAGCCTAGTTTGGTAGCATAATATGATGGACAACTTCAATAATATGTATATCTTTGCCAAAAGTAGAAGTTTCTAATTTTTCAAATAATCTCAATGAAAATTTTATCCCTTGAACACAGTATAACTCTTTCTCACAAATAATAACTGGTTGCTGAGGGTAGAAATGATGGAAAATATTTGAAGTGACTATTCCACATTAGAATCTGCGATAGAGATGGAAGGAAAGTTGAACATAGTCTGATATGCATTAGAGATTTCAAAGGACAGACAAAAAGTAAGACTTACTGAGAAAGATCAGTATAGATGCACAGGTAAGAAACAACTCTGTAGTTTTTAAAGTATTAGAAAATGGAAATGAGAACTGTTAATAGAAGATGAATAAAATGTATGGGACGATCATATGAATAGTATCAGCAGTGCTAAAACTTAGAAGAAGCAGAGACTTAAGATAATAAATAGGGTTTTTAGCTATACCGAGGGAAAGATAATAATGGAACCCAGAGAAGGCAGAACTGTTCGACTACTTTACTTCTGTTTTCTTTGCCACAAAGAATGGCCCTTGGACTAGGAAGGGTAGGAAAAAAATGGTGCAGGAGTTGGTACCCAGATAAATAGTGACATAGCGGGGGAAAAAAAATCCACACAAACCTAGGCACCCCTTAATGAATTCAAGTTACCAGAGCCATTTGTTACTGAAATGGCAGACGTGGTGACTAAGCTACTGACTGTAATTTGTACAAGATTATAGTGAACAAGAGAGGCACTGCAAAATTGAAGGGCAAATAATTCTGATTTTTGGAAAAGGAAAAAGAGTAGGATTTGCAATGGAATTGGTGATTTTGATTTCAATTGCTGGGAAAAAAATTTTTGTAGAGTATTACTAAAGGTACAGTTGGTGAACATCCATAAAAGAGGTAGTAGTGACTATGAAGTGCCAGCACTGCTTTGTCAAGGACAGGTTATATCAGACTAACCTCATTTATTTTTTGAAAAACAATTAGTCAATAAATCAAGCAGTTATCAAATGTTCATTATCTGCCAAGCATTGTGCTGGGTGCAGAGGACATAAAAACAAAAAGAATGTTTCTCTTGCTATTCTAGAGGAAAAGAGGTGAGGTAGATAGTAAAATTAGGTGGATTCAAAGATGTTTGAATAGCAAGACTCAAAGTGTAATCATAATTTGATGCCAACATGGAAAAGCTTTTTGGAGTGTCTGAGGGACTTATAATGGGACTGCTAACCTGATGGATTAGTTAAATTTGAAGTCTCTTAACAGGCTAGAATGCTGTGCCAAATCTAATAAGATGGAATTCAATGAGGAAATATAACAAAGTTAATATTTGTTATGTGTATATGTATATTTATGTTCACAACTAAAAGCTAGATGAGGTAGAGATAATTCTTGATTTATGTAAAATCTCATTATGCAAATTCTACTTAAAGAATTGAAAGAAATCTTTCAGATTTTCAATTTTCATGCCAAATTTCAATTTTCAATTCCAAAAAACAATCTATGTTAACTTTACCATACAGTACTGTGTTCTCTCTCTCTGCTCCTGCCTCCTGGCCTGGCTGTCCACAGCTTCTATCCCACCAAAAAAAAACCCCAACAAAACAAAACAAAAACCCCCAAAAACACCTTCAAGAGAAAGCAGAAGAATGGACATTTGGAGACTGCTGGATGGAGGCTTTGCCACCTAGCCTCGCTTCTCCCTTGCATATTCTTCCTCTTGCTTTTGCTTCTCTGTCCTTGCTCACAAGTATCTTCAAAATTCTGTGCTGGCCCTCTCTCCACTGGCCTCCTGCTTCCCATCCCCACATCTAAGACAAATGAGCAATTCTAAAAATTACTTAAATGAGAGGACAATAGAACTTTCCACTCATATAAAGAAAGAACTGTTTGTACTTAGAAAATAATTCACCTGAAAAAGATTTGTGGATTTTAGCTAAAAGAATCTTGGGCTACATCAAGAGAAACAAAAGGCACAGGACTGGGAGGCAATAAAATAGAACCACTATACTTTGAGCTGGTCAGATTATAAAATGGAGTAACTGTCAAAACAGAGCCCTTTCAGAGAATAGCAATCAAGACCATTAATTTGTAATTAGAAGGCACTTTGGTGATTATTTAATCCAACATTTTTATTTTACACAAGAGGAAACAGGACTAGAAAGGGGAAATGACTTAATCAAGGACATGGCAAGATTCAAATCAAGGTCACCTGGCTCTAAATCCAGCACCCTACTGACCACACCAGCTGAGGAACCTTATGATCATGCCATATGAAGACTGGCTGAAGGACATGGGGATATTTAGAAGACTCAGGAGTGACATGGCAGCCTTCATATATCTGAAGCGCTGTCATGAGAAAGAAGGATTATACATAATGTTCATTTGGTTCCAAAGGTCAGAATTAGGAGAAATGAGTGTAAGCTGGCAAGATACAAATTTAGGCTTGATGTAAAGGAAACAACTGGAGCTGCCTAAAAGTGAATGAGCTGCCTTGGGATAGAGGGGTGACCTTTTAACCAGGGATCTTCTTTTATTCCCTTGATTTCAGGTTTGTGCTGGATTAGAGGCTCTAAAGTCCCTTCCAACTTGAAGATTCAATGATCTGATATGTCTTCTATACAGAATTCCTATTTGAACTTTATACAAGGCAGTCTTTAATGGTGACTACTTTTGATAAGAACATGCTTGTGAAATTGACCATCAGAGGATCATTTAGCAGTCATCTCTATGATGTATATCAGTGATGGGCAAACTTTTTAAAGTGGGGGCCAAAGGAAAAGAAATGCTCAACTGTCGGCTGTTTCTAAGGCAACTCTTTTGAAGTTTCATTGTATTGTATCCTACTCATTGTATTCGTCGGATTAGGAATAATGTCCCGGGGCTGGATAGAACATTTCAGGGGGCCCCATCTGGCCCGTGGGCCGTAGTTTGCCCATCACTGATGTATATCAAAGAACTCTCTGTAACACTTATGCCGGGGAGTCAGCTTGTTAGAAGGCAGTCTATAAACTCTGGTCTCTGCCATATGTACTGATTCAAACTCTTTTTTTGTAATCAATAAAGAGCAGAATCTTGTTTTCTGTCTCTATATTGTGATTGTAATGATGTGTTTTGTTCTAGAGCCTAATCTGTGAAATTAAGTCTATTCTTTTTTTCACAATCTATATAATACAGTAATCTCTATATGTGTATAGCCTTTTCTAGTCAAGATTTTATGGAGATGAGGATAGTTGTCTTCTTGGTTGCCTTTTATTGGTAATAATATCATCTCTAATCTTTTAGAATAATTTTTTTGGAGATTCCTTGGAAATGGATCTAAGTGATTTTGTAACTGTTCTATCCGTTTGTATTTGGTCTATTCAGCTGTTTTTGACTTCAGTGTTTTGGGTGCCATTTCTACTTTTTCATCAGCTATTAAGAGGTCAAATGTGTTGGTTTTTCTCTCAGTATTAATAGTTTAATATAAAATGCTGGCATTTTTTTTTCACATTGATTTGTTGTTCTTGTCTATAAATGCTCTCGGGGATAATCCCATTTAATTGAGTCTCACACTAATTTTCTGCTGAACTGTTTCTTCTATGACTTTTTGCTGTTCTGTGAGGCAAAACTCCTAATCTTTCAATACTTATCTCCACAATATTTAGCAAATGAGCATGTATTCTAAAATGATGATGTGCTTTGGCTATCATATCTCTCCACTGAACAAAGATTTTAAGTGTTTCCTGGCTTGAGATGCTTATATATACTCTTTTGGCTTCTTTGTTGTAGTGATCAAATACTAAACTCTTCTAACAAATAGTGATAATCAGAGTTAATACCTTTATTATTATCCATTTCCCATGGCTTGTTCAAATGCTAGGGTAGGAGCTACTATAATTTCATGTAGTAGTATATTTCTTTTTTTGCCTAATTTACCCATTTTTACCTTTTCTCTAATAACAATAATTGCACTTATATAGCACTTTGAAGTTCATAAAACACTTTTCTCACAACAACCCTGTGAGTGAGGGTGACAGTTATCCCCATTTTGTAGTTATGGATACTAAAGATGTGAGAGATTGAGTTACTTGCCCGTGAACACAGCTAGCAAGTACATGAGGCAGGATTTGAATGCAGGTTTCCTCATTCAAGTCCAACACTCTATACCACACTACCTTCATGAAGTCAATGATCTGAACTTCACACTGACAGATAATGAAGAAAGGAGTTCCACTTTAGTAACCAGACATTTCTTCTCTATTAAAATATAGTAAATTTCATTTAAAAAACTGGATATTGTTCAGTGCTTGCCCTGCCCAAAGCCTTCTGATTCTTTCTGAAATAAGTATTGATGATACATACGTGAGGCTTCTGAGTAATTTATATGCCTCTGGTCTCTTTAATTTCTTATTCCTGAACCATATTTTCCAACACAATTTTTTGGTTGTTTTCCCCTGTGCCCACCTTCACACTGAAGTCACTGAGTATCAAGGTATATGTTCACTTGGTTTTGAGGAACTTGTCAAGTTCTTCGTACTTTCTCCTCTGCAAGAAATGTTAGCACATATGCTACAATTATTGTCATGGCAGTCCCCTTTGTCTATGTTTATCAGGAGATTTGGCCAAGATGTGATGATCAGGTATTTCATGAAATGACATTTTTGTTGCCCTCTGAATGAAACCAGCCCTGCCAATTCTTTTTATTCACCTCTACAAAGAGAACCTGGTTCTGTCTTCTGGTTTCATTATGGATGTGGCTCAATTTCTCCAAAACCATATCAACTATCTGGGTTACTGGATAAAGATCTTAGACTTATGATTAGCAATAGTTAAATAGTCTACAGATGGCCTATATGGATGCTTCCTTTCCTGCTACTTTTCTACCACTAAATATAAGCAGAAGGGAGTTGCACAGGCCTGTGGGCCAATTTTCATCTATTTCATGTCAGGCATGGAATAGTGGATAGAGAACTGGCCTTGAAGCCAATATACCTGGATTCAAGTCCTGCCTTTGACACATACTGGCTGTGTGCCTCTGGGCAAGTCCCTTACCCTTTTAGTGCTGCAAGCAGCTTGATAAGACTCCAAGTTGCAGAGAAGGTACCCATCTGCATTGTTAAAGGGAGTTTTGTCATCTGGGACAGTTCCCTACATCAATGAAATCACAGCTTCACTCTCTATCACTAGCCTGTGAGTATGAGTAATTACCATAGCTGAATACTTCATCACCAAGTGGCCAGTGTTCTGGTGATAAACTTCTTCATGCTTAGCTAGGCTGGTTTATTAGGCAGTAGGCATAGTCTCTTACCATGACTCTAGTAAAGGTTTAAAAACTGGGGTACTAATGCAGAGAAAAGATGTGAATATCAAAATGACACATGATAACAAAATTTCTATGCATATTAAATTAGGTACATATTAACTTACCTTTATATTTTTCTTGTGCCTCTTCTCTTTGATATGCTTATGAGCAGATGCAATGGATTCAACTAAAACATCACAGAGTTTGCATATATATTTTGCTGTAGGGTAGTTTCGTGAGCGCTGAAATTTAGAAAGATATAAATATTGCCACTCATAAGTTGGTCCAAAAGTTGGTTCCTGTCTATTTCCTGAAGTGCACAGCATAGTAAATTGTATCTCCCTATCAAAAGCATTACACATCATTAACTTTAAAAGTCACCAAACATAATCCCTAAACTTTTGTAAAAAGTTACATTTACATGGAATATTTATATTATACATAATTTAAATATACTGAATGGGTCTAACACGTAATGTTTGATCCTTAATAATAAAAAAATTTTTCAATAGTTCCAACATCAAAAATGCTGCTATTGCTAATGAAAGTGAGAAAACATTACCTTTCTTAGCCTGTCAATGCAATCTCTCTTTAATCGTTCCTCAGCCTGTCGTAAACCCAGTAGTTCTTTCACTGATAGCACTGACTCATCTATAACAGGGCCATCCATGTCTTCTTCTTGATCATGCTCTTCTTTTCTAGCTTTTCTTGATTTTTTTGGTTTCTTCGACTTCTTGTTTTCTTAAGTTAAGATAAATTTCATTAGCAGTATTCCAAACTTAAACTGAACTGACTTGACTGTTAGACTGAACAACAGAAATGATTGTGGCTTTCCTGTAGTTATTTTAATCCTTCAAAGGTATATAAAGGATTCTTTCTTGAAATTTTAATTTAATATTTTTTATTCTTATATCACATTCAGCTCTAAATGTATCCATCCCTTTCTGAGTAAGCCATTGCTTATAACAAAGAATAAAATGAAAAAAAAAAGTTCAGCCACACCAATGAATACAACTCAATCTGACAGTATATTCAATACTCCACATCCAGAATCTTTCAATTCTGGAAAGATAAGGAGATGTATTTTCTGAACGTGTCTGCAGGGCCAAGTTTCTTGATTATTGTAATCACATACAGCAATCAAATATTTTATTTTTTTGTTCATCATGAATTTTTTATAGCATGCTTAGAAAATGGAAAGCCCTAAGTAAAAAAAAAAAATCTATTTTAGTCATTTTTATTCTTTCCTCATGATTTAATGGGAAAATCCCTCTAAGGGTTTTTTTTTTAAAACCCTTACCTTAGAATCAATACCGTGTACTGGTTCTGAGGAAAAAGAGCAGTAAGGGCTAGGCAATGAGGGTTAAGTGACTTGCCCAGGATCACACAGCTGGGAAGTGTCTGAGGCCAGATTTGAACCTAAAACCTCCCATCCCTAAACCTGGCTCTCAATCCACTGAGCTACCCAGCCCCCCACCCCCAAGGGTAATTCTGAAAACATACCTGCATATATACTATTCAAATAAGATTAAAAACCAACTTCTACTTGATTATAAGCACTTTTGGAGGACAGGGACTATATGATTTAAAATATTTGCATCATTAGCACCTCACAGTGTCCTTCACATAATAAATGCTTAATAAATCTTGTTAAAGTCAGACAAGCTTTCATTTTTAGCTCAATAATGAAAAACAACAAAAATCAAAACAAAAAAACTCCCCATGAGAGACTTATGAATAAAACATACTATAAAGAAAATCCAATATTTAACTATTAAATCTTTCAGTAAAGAGCAATTAAAAAAATATCCTAGGGGGCAAGTAGGTTACTCAATGGATGGGAGGTCCTGCATTCAAATTTGACCTCAGACACTTTCTAGCTATGTGACCTAGGGCAATTTGCTTCCCTCCAAATGCCTAGCTCATACCTACTAAAATCCATTCTCCTGCCTTGCAAAGGATACTTAGTATCCATTCTAAGACAGAAGATAAAGATAAAAAAAAAATACCACAAAGTCCTGAAAGCAAAAATGTTGGACTACATGAAATCTTAATAATGATTACTAGTATTAAACTAGTACTGTTTTCTTCAAACTCTTCCTTTCCCCCACTCCCCATCATTACCTATTTAGTTTATGTAGTTTAAGTAATATGAAGGATAGAGTTAACATTATTGAAATAAAATTTCATTCCAATAATAAATTTATTTCTCCATAAACTCTGCTGGGATCTCATTTCCCTCATGTCAAATAAATTTGCTCCTCTTACTAAATATAAGCATCCGTTTATGGGATTGAAGTAAAGATTATGGGATTAGATTTTTAAAAATTATTTGGTTGTATGGTCTTTGGATGGATCCTAGAATAGTTCTGAAAATGAAGCTCCTTAAAAGAAAGGTATTAGAATCTCAAGTTCAAGTTCTGATTCTAATGGTTCAAAGAATAGTTTTAAAAATTATTCTTTGGAACTGTAAACTGATATAAAGACATACACTATTTCTACATCAAGTATGTGGTATAACTCAATACACAGAGTCCTGGCATAAATGTAGGACCTGCAAAGGAGCAGTCATTTAAAAATGAAATTCTGTGGCAGAGAGAAGTCATTTATTTTCATTCCAAACTAAATAAAAAACCTGTTAACAAGAGCAATAAATACTAAGCAACAACATAAATTATGTTTTCTGAGAAGCTTCTAAAAACACTTTCTCTGGCTATTGGAAGAAAAAAGTCAAAAAGTAACAGCTAGAAAAAGTACATTTGAGAAGTGGTGAGAACCCCATCAAAAAACTAAAGGATGTTACAGAGAAATGGAAGTTTTAGGGAGAGAATTTAGAAGAAAAGCATTTACTTTAGGAAATAAAAGAGATAATAACAATATCTAACTCCCAGGGTAACTTTTGTGAAGATTATAAGAGATAATAACAGTAAAAAAGTTAGCCCAGTGCATGACACACAGTAGGTGTTTGATAAGTGCTCCTTCCTTCCTTCCCCCCACCCCTTAAGTAGCAGTTATCATAAGAAGCCTCCTTTAATGAGATTAGCAAGGATATATTTCTAGATAAGAAATTGCTGTTGTGCATTTTCTTTTCTTTCTTTCTTTCTTTCTTTCAACCCTTACCTTCCATCTTAGAATCAATAGTATATTGGTTCCAAGGCAGAAGAGTGGTAAGGGCAAACCAATGGGGGTTAAGTGACTTGCCCAGGGTCACATAGCTGGGAAGTATCTGAGGCCAGATTTGAACCTAGGAACTCTTTGTCTCTAGGCCTGACTCTCAATCCACTAAGTGACCCAGCTGCCCCCATGTGTGCAATTTCAACTGGTTTCCAGCTTCATAAAATCAACCTAAATTATCTCAACAGAATGCAAAGAGGCAAACTAAGTTGAAGCCATAAAGGGCATTATTAAGTAGCTCTTAAAAAGTAATCTTTTTATATTTTTGAGAGTTATAAGTAGATACACTACTTTAATAGTATTAATCTAATACAACCCAATAATTATTAACTCTACATTGAATTGAGTTATATTTTTCATTTCCCCTAAAAATTAAATAATATGGTCAGGGCATAAGACAATACTGAAATTTTCTTGCAAATATCCCAAAAGTACTCATATTAGATCACGGTCAAATGTTTTAAAATTATGTCAAAGTTTATTTTTCTGAAAATGGCTTTCCAAGATCATATTGCAACATAAAATATTGACAAAATTCTCTCAAAAAAAATCATCAAGAATGATTTTAAGTCAGGTGTGGCTCCACAGTTATCTGCCCTGTCCTTCAATAACGTAATTATCTCTCAATGACTATGTCTGTATTATATTTCTTTTATTACAGAGAGATTTTTCTAACTTGAATCTAGGTACCAGTAAAGAAGTACATGAATGCAGTTTCTATTACCTGTAACACCCAATACAGGGGAATTGGTTGGGAAGGAAAGACAGAACAATGTAATAATGAGGTTTATCCACTAGCTTAGCGGCTTTAGGCTTTTTTCTTAGAGCTTCTGTGGAGCAGAATATGAAATGGTAGGAAATATCTGAGAACCATTTAATTTCTATGTGGGAACCTAGTTTATAACCCATTTTGTTCTTATCTTCTTCAGGGTCACTTGGATTACGAGCATATTATAACTATTATATTCTGTGGCTTAACCAACATATCCAAATAATTATCCTTATGACTAGACAGTAATAGCTTTTTTTCTAGAGAGACTGAATTGACATCAGTACCACATGTCCTACATGCAGTTCAGAAGACTTGCTGACTATTGATATTTGGCCAGAATTTGGCTACCACGGGGGGTGGACATTGAAGCACAATGATAAAAAGTAATCAGGAAATTTTTGCCTGGATCCGAACTCAAAGAGAACAGGCCTAGAATGGATGTACACAGCATGTGTCACAAATTTTCAGATGGGAAGTCACATTATTCATATTGATATTCTCATTCTCCAAGTATAAATTGCCTTGCCCAATGCTAGAGTGTGCAAGAGCCAAAGGCACAAGTTAGGAAAACTGGTAACAGATACATGTTAGAGAAGAATTTTTACTATGAGCTTTCTGCACATGTAGTTTGCTCAATAGAATGACAGATTTCACCCAAGAATATACTTTCTATAAGCAAAAACCTTTCCCCACCTTAAACAGTAAGGTTTATATCACTTTCTCTCTCTCTCTTTTTACAAGTAAATTATTCATCACTAAGACATGAATCAATTTGGCACAGAGATTTGGCCTTGTGATTTTACTGGTGTACAAAGTTCCCACTGTATCTGCTAAGGCAGGGCAGTATTTCTTTCAAAAATTACTGAGCACTGAGAAGTTTGGTGAGTTGCCCAGAATTATGTAGCCAGGAGGACATCAGAGGTGGGACTCAAACACCAGTCCTCTTGGCTTGAGAGAATACATTTAAGCGAATTTGTTTTAAGCAATTCCAGGTAGAGCTACCTTTAAATCTTACACAAAAGTAAATATATGGCAGACTTTTTTGGGAGAAAAGACTGAAAAAATGGAAAATTAGGAGAAATATAGCAAATCTTCCATTTTCATAGATATTTAACACATGATCACTATGCAATTACAGCTTATCTATAAAACTGCTCAAAAGTCTATGGTATAGAACCATCTCATAGAGCTTTTCCTACCTTTTGACAATATTTTGGTATTTCAGTAACTAACTTCTTATATTTAGTGCTTCCTATAATCAACAGTACAATAAGTTTTGTCCAGTCTTTCAAGCTATTATGACAATTAATCCTTCCTTTAGTCTCTGTATTACTATATACAAATATACAATATATTACATTCCTCACCCCCAGGATATCTGTGAAGCAGTAGCACTAAGTAGTAGACACAAGAGTCATAGGTATCACCTCTTAGGTATACTATACTGGCTGTGTGATTCTGCATGATGTCTTAAGTAACTTTCTAAGGCAGAAGTCTTTTTGCATTGGTAGAAGCAAATTTTTTGTGGGGAGCTCCCATTCCAATGCTGATGAATTCAGAGGTCCGGGGCAAATTCTGTTCCAAAATAAGAAACTTCTTTCAAGAACAGATAAAGACAATAGAGAAGCTAGTCTGAATACTGTTCTCTGGCAATGTCTTTAAATATCTTTAATGTCTTGAATTTTTAAGTTAAGGTCAGAGATTCTGCAAATATGAATGGCAACCCGTGCTACTCTATTGTAATTGTTAAGAATTTTCTTTGTTATCTTGTTTCTTTCTTAAAGAGCCCCAACTACAGAATTCTAATAAACTTTGATAGTCCTCCCTTTTCTGCAGAAAATGTCGCCTATACTTCTTGCTGGAAGATGGAAGTGACAGAAATATTAAAAGAAACTTTTTAAATATACAAAATGAAAAGTTCCCTACTTTAAAAAACAACAGCATAAATTTCTGCTTTTTCTTAATAGGCCTTTGTTATGTATATGCTAAATTACTGAACTTTGACATTCTAGTTCTACAAATTACTAACTCTGCCTTGGTCTCTTCATCTGTAAAATGAGTATTCAAACACTTACTAATTACTATGTACATAGCACTCGTTAATTATGTAGATGATATAGTTTATGTGCCTCAAGGTAAAGGTTTAGCCCCCTAATCAGGTGATGACCCCTAGAAGCTTTAAGATCTCCAATGCTAGTCTTTTATAACTCTTTTCCACTTGTTTAATATGATTTACTCCACTGATATGTTTTTAACAACTATATTACTTTATTTTTATGTTAGCAGCTTATTCAACAATGTTGCAGCGTACTAAGTATTTTTTCAGATGTTCCTGTTTAAAAAAATAAAACACATTTTCTCAGCAACTTAATACAATTTCCTGACTTAAAAGACATTCTATTAAAATAATCATAGCTTTTATCTTATGTATTTACTCTATATTCCTTTAACATTTTCTGACAATTCCTCATCTAATTTAAATAATTAGTAGAGTCTTTAAAAACAAAATAAGCACTATATGATTAAACTTTTTAATCTATTTTAGAATTTTTCATATACTATTAATTCATTGATAAAGACATCTATAACTACCATATATCTGGCAAAAATCATGACTCAGGTGGTTATTTATAGAAATAGTTAAAACATGCAAAGAAATTGCCTGCATTTCACTCTTTGGAAAAATTTATGATTAATGATTTTTTCTGAATAACATATCAATCACATGAGGACCCTTTAAAATGTTTCAGTACTTCCAGAAACTAAACATCAAAATTTTTATCTGTACTTCTGATTTTTTAAATGGATTAACTTACAGAAACAAAATGATCATGACATATTGCATTTTTATAGGACCAAGATATGAACTATTCTGCAGCTATCGAAATGTCATGATTATATTTCTTAAAATAACGCTTTAAATAAGCTAGACTAGTTTTTGGAAAGCAGAACTGAAATGGAAAAAAAATGAAACTGCATTGCCGAGAGCAATATAAATTCATTTAGATTGGGAAAATGCTAGATGAAAAGACATTCTTGTATTTGGGGTTTTAACTGCAGAAGTTGGGGTATATTACCAGAGCCTCCTGCTGTTTGCATTTCTGAAATTTCTATGTTTGTTAGGTCTTTCTGAAGTTGCCGTCTTACACTTCTGCATCCTCTTCCATCTTGCCACCTATGGCCATCTTCACCTTCCTGAAATGTGTCTTTTCTTGGTCGGTTTATAACAGGAATCCTAGAGCCAGTTTTGAAATCTAACCAATTGTCTGTTTCATTCAATTCATCAGAAAGCCATCTCTTAGTAGTATCTTTGTGGCTGTCATTTATTCTTGCTCCTTGACTGTGACCCATGTTTTTAGATACATTTGGACTGCTTGAAATTGCATGTGGTCCTCTTCTGGGGCTGTTCCCATAATTCCCTGGTGTCCCTTTTTTAGAGGGAAGGCCTTTTTCTGTTTTACTGCTATGTCCATTACCAGAATCATCCATTATTAAATAGTCTGGTTGTGGAGAAGCCCTCCTGAAATCATCATCTATAATTCCACGTTCTTTATTTCGCTTGAAAAAACAAGGTTTTGCCGCATCTCCCATTGTCTGTGTTCTTCTTTCTTTGCAGACACCTGAAAAAAATTTTTTTCATACTTTATTTCAACAAATATTATACTACTTATAAAAAATTGGACAAATTTACTACACAAGTTTCAGAAAGCTTTACCAAGAAATTCTTTGTTTAATAAAATCAGAAACATATTTCAATAATTAGCTATTAATGAAATTAAGGTTTGGGTGCTATCTACCACTTTTATTATACTATTTGTAAAAATGGATAGAATACTTAGAATGATGGGGTTTTAGTGCTTCAGAAATGAATATTTCTAAATAAATATGTGAATAATGGTTTTTCAAGATTGTGAGGAAATAAGGTTGTTAGTAAAATAAGTTGCTTCATTATAAAATTTGATTCAGAGCAACCTGTATATTTTAACCAGTATTTGAATTAATTATGCTGTAAATATACAACTTTCACCAGAGAATATTATTCTTACCATAACCCTGCACTATGCCTGCTGTCAAAGAGAATTTTATTATAAGGTGGTATCGATCATATTAAAAAACAAAGTCTGCTTGAAATTAAGTTTAAATTACTGTCATTTCATAATAATATATAAATAGTGAAGGTCTTTCCTGCCTCCTCCTTCCCACATTCCTTTTAATACAGTAGAAAAAATGTAACAATGATTTGTATTCATTTTCCCTACTTTCTTAAGGGTTGTCCAGACTGTTTGGGATATACCCTTCCAGGTTAATCTGTTCCCTATCTCCTCTGAAGTTAGTTTAGTAAGAGGCAAAGTAATGTAGGTAGAGAGCTAGACTTAGTATTTGGATGATCTAAGTTCACACTCTCCACTTAATTCTTAGCAAATTTAAAAAAGTGTTGAATATATTTCAATGATTATAAATGCTTAATTCCTAACTCAGCTGATGGTTAAACTGGGGTAGGGAGAGGAGGAACTCCATTCAGACATTCCACTATTCTCCAGGATTTGGCTAGAAGGGTCTTAAAAGGTGACTTAATTCAAATTCTGTACTTTGTAAGATTATAAAAATAATAAAAAAAATGAACATTATCATATATAAAAGGTCAGAAAACTGGGCTGCATATAAGATACAATATATTACTTGTAGCTCTTTAAAATATATATTAAAATTTAACATGGTGGTACATTGCACTGCTTATTTGTGACCCCTTCTGAACTTCCCCTTACATGTATTTTAAAAAAACAAACCCTTTGCTTCTATTTTAGAATCCATAAGTTTTCAGGCAGAAGAGATTCAGGGTTAGGCAACTGAGGTTAAGGGACTTGCCCAGAGGAGCACAGCTGGAAATGTTTCCAGGATTTCCAATATCCAGACCTGTTTTCTCTATCCACTTCAGCCACCTGGCTGCCCCCCCCCCCTTCTTGCATGTATTTTTAAAGGTTTCAATGATGCCCTTTCTTTTCTTTTGTTTTTTGAATCATCACCAAATAAAAACATTCCTTTGTAATGAATGTAGTCAAGCAAAACTAACTTGTGTTGTACTGGCCATGTCTGAAAAAATAACTATCATTCTGCATCTATTGAACAGCACCTCATCAAAAAGAAGGAAGCATATCTCATCTACAGCAGTGTCTTATATTCGGTATCTAAGAATTGTTTTTTCAAAAATATTTGTATAACTGTAGTTCAGCAGTTTCCTTTGTAATCCTATTGTATATTATGCATTTAAAAACATTTCTCAGAACGGTTTAATTAGGTTTTCCTAAAATGTCCCACCCCTTCTTCCCCCACGGTAAGTAAGACCTACAGTCTTCTGGAGTCAAGATTTATCATTTCATTTTTCAGAGTTAAATTTCTCAAAGCTGATTTATTTTCAACATTGTGGCCATTGTATATGTAGATTTGGCTCTACTCACATCACCCAGAGTTCACAGAAGTCTTTCCAGGATTCTCTGAATTAGTCCCCTTTCACCATTTCTTATGGCACAATAATATGCTTTACATTCACATACAACAATTAGCTCATCCATTTCCTGACGGGTATCCTCACTTAGTGTCCAATTCTTTTGCAACAACAAAAAGTGCTATTAGATTTCCAAACATACAAATCCTTTAGTAGTCTTGGATCCTTTTGGAGGGTAGCTGCTTTAGCTAACTTTTTGTTAAACCTCTCATTTTACAGAGGAGGAAAACAAAGTTCAGGAAAGTTGAAAGAAGTCGTCCAAGGTCCCACATAAAGTATTGGAGTCTAAATTCGAACCCAGGTCTTCTTGATTTGAAATGCTGAGCCCCTTGCACTAGAAACACCAATACTTCCCTTACTTCCTAGTCTAACTTCATCTCCACATCAGCTGGAAGAGAGCGTGGGAGAGGAAGAAATCTGCCTGTGCTGCCTTTATTCCTTACTCCACGCCACAAGGATGGAATGACCCGGGACACTGTCCCCACAAATACTGGGAAAAAATCAGGCCAGGGTCTGGCCCAGGATTCTCCGCCCCGTCCCGTCCAGTCCCCCACGAACAAAGCAAAACAAAACAGATTCTGCCTCAGACACCCAAGCGCAGCCCGGGGCCGCCCCGGGGGAGCGCCTCCGGCCCGGGAGACTTCCCTGGGTGGGGTTGGGGGTGGGGGAGTGGGACAACAGGGGCCAACTGTACACCTGGTCCGGCCCAGAGAACTCGATTTGGCCCTACCCTGCCCCGCCGGCGGCCTCCGACTCCGCGGAAGCTGCAGCAGCGTGGACAGATCCAATGAAGCAAAGTCAAGAACAGAGGGCAGGAGGGCAGAGCAGATGCGAGAAGAAGAGAATCAACACTGACCCCTCGCCCCGCTACCCCCCACCCCCTCAGGTACACACTCACCGCCTCCGTCGCGAACCCCCACCTCTTCCGGCCTCCGTCCCACCTCGGTCTTGTTTTCCTTCGGCCCCACTTCCGGCGCTCAGCCCCGTTTCATTGTGCGCGATTGGAAGTTACGGGTGTCACAGCCCGAGACGTCCGCCGCATTCGCGGGAAACACGTATTCCGCAAACGGAGGGCCCAGCGGCTTTCGTTTTGGTCGGGCTCTTTCAGAATCTTGGCCCCCTTTCTCTCAGTCTCCCACCTCAGTAACTCGCCCCCAGCTAAGGGTCTCCCGGCCTACCAGCGTGGCAGATGTTTCCCTCTGGCCTCCGGCTAAGGGGAAAGGTGTTTGAGACCCACCTCCCCTCCCCTTCCCAAAGTAGGGTCTGAGCCTGAGGCTAGGTCTAGGTCTTCTATTACCTCATCCTGGGGCGGGGAGCTGTGTGGCTGAAGCCTTGAAGGCCATCGTCACAATCTACCCATTCTCTTTTTGCTTTCTCTGGATCTCCGACTTTATTCAGCCTAATCCCTGGCTGATAGTAGGGGTCCCTGGAATGCTAGACTTCCCCTCTAATCCCCTTCTAGAAGATCTTGCACTTTTGAAGAGTGGAGTGGATGGATAATTTCCATTAGAAATAACCTCAGCAACACCTTCAAAATTTCAGTTGCATCCACTAATTGAATTTTACATTCTTTTTTCTTTAAACATATTAGATACAGAAATACCTTCTACCTTTTCTTGTGCCTACCACAGTGCCTCGCATCTCTCACTCTTTCTAACTTTCTCCCATCCTTTCCTTCTCTTCCTCTCTGTTGCCTGTCCCTGTTTCTCATGTTTTCCTTGTTATTTTAACCATATAAAGAACTCTTTCTTGTGGAAAATCTCTCTCCCAAAGTAGAAGTATTGTAAAGGGGGCAAAGGTCCTTCCTTCCTTCCTTCCTTCCTTCCTTCCTTCCTTCCTTCCTTCCTTCCTTCCTTCCTTCCTTCCTTCCTTCCCTAGCACTTTGTATGGTCCCTGGCTCATAGTAGTCACTTAATGTTTGTTGACTGCACATTAATTGCACAGTCTGTTACTGGCCATAATCTCTAATTTATGGTTCTAGAATTTAGAGTTGCCCAGATCAATGAAAGGTTCAATTCAATTAATTCAACTCAATTAAATTCAGTTGGATTCAGCCACCTTTTCTTAAACATTCATCAGTGCCAAGCTCTGGAGGCATAATTTAAAAAAAAAAAAAAAAAAAAAAAAAAAAAGGTCCTCTAGGAGCTTGTATTCTAGGGAATGGTATAGCCTGAACAACCTTATGTCAACAGTATTTTTTAAACCTCCAAATTTGCCCCTGACCTTTAGAAACTTGCCTTGGGGGAAGTGCCAGACTGACTTCATCTCTAAACTGAACAATAGACCTTAAAGTACTTAATGATCCCAGTTTAGATAAGATTAGTATGCAATCTGGTATCCTTTTTTTTTGTTTTAAGAAGTTTCTCACTTTGTATCCTGACTGGAAACTTCTTTTTTGTATCCATATTTGTATTAGCCCTTTTCTGTTTGTTAATTTGTTAGTGTTAATCAAGTCCTGAGCTCATTGTTTTCTTTTGCTAATTTAGACCTAATCAATCTTACTTCCCTTTCCTTTGTCCCAAAAAGGTATATAAGATTCACAAGTTCTATTACTCTTTGGAGAATTATCTTTGGCTGTGCATTCTCTCTAAGACACTGTTCCCAGAGTCCCTGGCTCTGTGTGGTTTTTAAGCACTTGACTCTGTGTGGCGGCCGAATATAAAGAACTTATTGCTTTTTTACTATTTTAGTGGTTCTGTGTTTTTCTAAGTTGACAATTACATAGATAAGTAAATTCAAAAATATATGAAAAGTAAACCAATTTACTTTAGGGAGCACTGAGTGAGGTATCAGGTAGTCTTTAAGTAGGAGATTATAAAATCTTGAATGAAGCTACAGACTGTAGGAGTTAAATGTGAGTAGTAAGTACCTGCATTGCAGGTAGTGAGAGATAGCATTTGAAAAAGTTGAGAGTGGGAAGATAGTGTTGTGTGTGAAGAACTGAAAGAAAGCAAATTTGGTTGGAGAGTTGAACAGAAATGGGTTGAAAAGTCAAGCATGTATTACACTTACTGTATGTCAGGCACTGTGTTAAAGGTAGGTTGGGACACAAGGTGGCCGATCTGCTATTTCCCATAAATGATATTTCAAGTGCATCTTTTTCCTTCACTGGTATAAAAAATATCCACTGCCTGGAATACTTCCTTTTTTCCAGGCTACTTTTAAGGCTCAGGTCAAGTGCCTAAGTCTTCTAGAAGACTTTCCTTATCCCTACCATTGTTAGTGTTGCAGTCTTCAGTTACTTTGTATTTTTTGTACATATATCTTATTTATTTTGGTCACTTTATATATGTTATTTTCCCTGGAGGGGAAGAGGTGGGGGTGGGGGCTGGGACAAAGGGTAATAAACTGGGTTGTGCCCTCAAAATTTCCTAGGAGTTTAAATTCACAAGGCCTTAAAAAATAATCAAGCTAATAATCAGTTTTAACTGACACCGACAATGCCTTTTAATAGATTCATTAGGGTGCGGTAGGATATATTTTGGTTACATTCCATCACTAAAGTTATTATTGCAGCAGTTACCACACCCAGTTTAGTAATGTTATAATAAAAAGACTTGTTTAGATTAGATCTGGTTAGAAAGCTCAGAGTTTGGGGAGGAAAATCGCCTTTAGGATTAACATTTTGATTTTTGCATTTTCTAATTAAATTGTATTTAATGTTTTCTTAAAACCTTCCCCTCAATTGAAAAAATGAAAAACTAACCTGGTGGAAATTATAATGTGATTTATATCCTTTTATCAATGGTCTCCCTGGAGCATAAGAGAAACCCAGTAAAAAAAAAAATCCCTGAATCAAAAGGTATGGTCATCTTAATCACTTTGTATAATTCCAAATTGCTTTCCATAATGATGGTGTTGATATAGGCCAAACCACAGGTCCCAATGTGAAGTACAACCTCACTCTTCCATTCCCTACCACAACATTAATTTGTGCTAAAGCAAAGCTCAATTGCATAAAGAATGGGGCATGCAAATACATATCTTTTGCAACTATTACTGCCTCATCTCAGCTGAAGACAGATTTCACATGGGATTTGGTGACCATTGGGCAATTCTTTGTTTGAACTTCCAGCTTACTCTTCCCTTCCCCAAGGGTAATATGGGATCTTAACCTAGGCCTCCTATTTATCCTAGCCCTGTCTGGGCTATCAGTATACTCAATTCTTTGATCAGGATGGGCATCAAACTCCAAATATGCTTTAATTGGTGCCCTACGAGCAGTAGCCCAAACAATCTCTTACGAAGTAACATTAGCTATTATTCTACTCTGTCATACTCATTAATGGCTCATTCACCCTAAAAAACTTAATAATTACCCAAGAAAATCTATGACTAATTGTAACAACATGACCTTTAGCCATAATATGATACATCTCAACACTGGCCGAAACAAATCGAGCTCCTTTTGACCTAACAGAAGGAGAATCTGAACTCGTATCGGGATTTAATGTTGAGTACGCTGCAGGACCCTTCACCATATTCTTCCTAGATACTCCCAGAGGTGGCTGTAAGCATATCAAGGGCTAGCTAGTTTTGTTTGACTGCCAAGGAATCAGCCTCCTTCTGGAGGATGGAGATAGCCTTAGAAGTTTGGGAGATGGCTTGAACCAATTTCTCAAACCTCAACAAAGATATTCCTAATAGAGTCTTTTACTGCCATCATCTGAAAGTAGGCATAGCAGGTCAGAAAAATCTCTGTGCTGTAGATAAAGTAGCTCCTGAACTAGGCCCAGATCTTGCTCCCTGTATGCCACCAAGTGCTTAGATTTATAGTTGAGGACTTGTCTACCCGGTCAATAAAATGATTATGCACAGACACTGGTGGGAAAATATAGGCCAAATCACAGGTCCCATATTGCCCTTGGGGAAGGGAAGAGTAAGCTGGAAGTTCAAACAAAGAATTGCCCAATGGTCACCAAATCCCATGTGAAATCTGTCTTCAGCTGAGATGAGGCAGTAATAGTTGCAAAAGATATGTATTTGCATGCCCCATTCTTTATGCAATTGAGCTTTGCCTTAGCACAAATTAATGTTGTGGAAGGGAATGGAAGAGTGAGGTTGTACTTCACATTGTCACACATAACTATTACCCAATGGTCCCTTACCTTTTTTTAACACACAAGCTAAAGGTGAACATATGATCAGTCAGTGGTAATGGGGACCCAAATATCTGAAAATTACCTTAGAAGACATATTAAAATCAACCAAAATATGCGTATCCATGAATGTCTCAAAGACCAATGATAGAGGTTGTGACCAGGTAGGTGGACTCCACCTGTCACTACTGATGTGACATATAACAAAAATAAAAAGGAACAAAAGTCTCATTTAGCAATATAGGACCCTCGTGAAGTGCAAGTTGTGGCAAAGTTTCATTCTTACAGATTGGAATTGCTGCCCATGACAAAATAGAGATCCAGTGGAGATGGTGATAGATCTAGAACCCCTAAGGTCTAATGACCTTGCCTTGGTGCAGGCTATGTATCCTTTTTGGCTATGGAAATTAATAGTAGCATTATCCTTAGTCCAATCATCAGAAGAGGGAACAAAAGATGAGAATGTAACATGGTTTAATGAGAGATCATTATGGAGTTTTTCAGGCATATCCACTACCCATTTATGATTATAGAATGGTTCCCCAGAGAATGGCAAGTCAGGAGGAAATGTTGCAGGATTAAGGACTATATAGCATTTAAGGGTGATATTTTCATCCCCCGACAAAGTTATCTCATATCTATCAAGCCTTTGATCCAGAAATCCCTGTATTTTATGTTGGAGCAGTAATTTATGCTTAGACCTTATGGGAGCAAAGAACAGTCAAAGGGGAACCAAGGATGATGTCTGCTGATACACTAGTAGGGCTGTGGCAGCAACTGCCCTAAGGCAGATATGTTCTAGTGGTCTACTGTATCCAACTATGCAGAATAATAAGCAACTGGGCATTGTGTGTGTCCCAAGGCTTGAGTCAGGACACTAGAAACTAGCCCCTTCTATTCATGTACATTCAAAGTAGATGGCTTTATATAGTCTAGAATTCCTAGAGCAGGGACAGACAGAATAGTTTGTTTTAATTGCCTGAGAGCTAAGAGCTAGAGGGAATCTAACTAATGTAGTTCAGGGACTGAATTTTTAGTCAGAACTACAAGAGGTTTAGTGATTTCCCCATATTGGGGAATCCGGTGTCTATAGAATCCTGTTGCTTCCAAGATTGCCTTCAGCTGTTCTCTTAGTATAGGAGTAGTAAGTTGCTGAATAGCTTCAATGAGCTTGGGGGAAATGGAGCAGGCTTTAGCAGTTAAAATAAAACCTAAATGTTCCACCTTTGGAAGGCACCACTAAACTTTTGACTTATATGCTTTGTGATCTCTTCTGTGAAGTTCTAAGAGGAAATGCCTACTGCCATCCTGGCATGTCTGTGCATCTGGTGCTGCTGAAAGTAAATCATTCACAAATTGAATCAGAAAACTACTCCAGAAAATGATACTAGCTAAATCATGTTGTAAAATTTGCAAAAACAAAGTCAGACTCCATAAATCCCTGAGGTAATCTTGTCCTTGTCCACTGGGAATTTTCCAGATGAAAGCAAATTTTGTCCTAGGATTTTTATGGATAGGAATGGAGAAAAATGCAGAACAGAGATCCACATCTGTAAAATATGTAACTTCACTAGGAATTGAGGAAATGATGGTTGCAGGATTTGGAACTACTGGATGCTTAGGAATAACATATGAATTAACCACATGCAGATCTTGTACAAAATGATAAACGGATTTCCCATTTGGACCTAGTTTAGGCTTTTTTACTGGGAGAATTGGGGAATTCTATTGATATTTGCAGGAAATTATTACCCCTTGCTCAACTAATGAATTGGTTATTGGGGAAATCCCTTCAACAGCGTTCTTGGACAAAGGATATTGGGGGGCACCTTTTGTCTTAGTATGAACAGGAACAGCTGACTTAAGTAGTCCTGCATCAGAAGAGTATGACACCCACAGAGATTTAGGGATATCAAAGGATTTCAAAGGAAGGGGTGAACAAGTTTATGACTGTTTGAGTTAGAAAAAAGAGTGGAACTCTCCAAGTATCTTGCTGACTTCTCACCTAATACTAGGTAGGGTGTGAATTCACTAAGTGGTTTTCAAGCTTCTCTCACCTAGTTCAAGCTTATTGAATTCAAAGTTATTGCCAACCAAAGTGTTAACTCTAACTAGGCAAAGAGAACAAAGGATTTCCCTTTTCACAAGTGTGAACTCAAAGAGAACTAAGAATTTCCTTTTACACAGTGATGATGAACTTTTTAGAGACCATGTGCTGTGCCTCCCATCCCCCACTCCAGACATGGGAGGGATTAAGTGTTCCCATTGGGTTGCTGCCCAGAGGAGCAGGTGAAGTGAAGAATGTCCTCAGGTATATGTGGAGGAGGGGGAAGGGACTGACCCTACCACTCTACTTCCCTCTAGCTCTGTTGCTTGTGGGCCGTCTACCTGAGGAATTTCCTTAGGTGAGGTGGAGAGGGAGAAGGAAGCAGCTCAGCCCAAGTCCCTTTGCCTTTCTAGTAATGAACTCTGGCAGGCAACAGTGTGAATGCCCACAGAGAGGGTTCTCTGTGCCCCCTCTGGCATACATGCCATAGGTTCACCACCACAGCCTTAGGGGAGACATCATTTTCCATTATTGAGTCTAAAGTCTGGGTGGAAATTGAGTAGAGAAGACAAGGAGGAGAAGAAGGAAGAGGAGGAGAAGGAAGAGAAGGAGCAGAAGTAACCTCTGAGTGAGCTAGGGTGCAGGAGATGGGAACAGAATAAAGGGGTGTAGTCATGGAGGGAGGAGGAGGAAAACAGGGGAAGGAGAAATAGAATGACAAGTTGTGGTTTGTGGGGCAGAGCTGAAAGATAGAGAGAGCTCTAGAATGAAGGCCAGACCTTCTGAGAAAAGAAATGGAGCAAGGATCTGGGTGTGAATGAACAGAGTATGTGTGGGTCCCTGAAAAAAGGGAAGGGGCAGCCAGCTCAGACACTGGCAGAGAGGATTGGTCCAGAAAAAAATGTCCAAAGATATAAGTATCCAAGTTCCTTGTGATTATCTCCAATAGATAATTTTAATTCTTTTAATTAGTCTTATAATCAAAAGAGCCATATTGGGGCCATGTAAAGATCCTTTTTGATCAGGATTTGCAGAAATTGATAGATTCTTTTCTAAACATGTGTGGCTCAATTAGGAACTCCTTCTTTCCCCCCAATATAAGTAGGTTTGTAAGGGGCTTCCAATTGGGCTCCTCTGAGTAATCTCCATTTTCAAACTAAGACCTCCCAAAAAGAAGAGTAAAAGGGGAAAAAAATCCATGTTATAAGCTATTTAAAACTCCACTTTAGACATCTCCTTAGATTAGAGGCCTTCTTTTGAATCATCTATAAACACAGTTTAATTTAAATGAAAGAGTAGCGATTAAATGGAACATCATCTATTTATTTAAATTCACACACCTATTCCTATATCTTTAAGGCTAAGCTAAAGACTTTTAACTTTTCTAACTTCAGTGCCTAGCTTACTCCATTGTCCCCTCTCCCTACTTAAAATAACACATGAAAGAAATCATAATCTTATCCAAAGCTTTTCTAAGGAAGCTCCTCAGTAACCTAGAACTCAAAACAAAATTCTACTCCACCAGTGAGTGACATTATGTGACAAGGAAAAAACTGAGAGAAAAGAAAAAAGCAAGAGAGGTTTTGTCTCCCGACTTCATAGTCAGTCAACTGTTATGATTAAATTCTCTAGAGACTGTATATTAATTTACAAGTATTAATAAAGATTAGAAAGAGAAAAATCCCATGATCATCTGGCCACCATAATTACTAGCTGCTTTACAGGCTATGCTACATTAACTAGTCCCCAAAGCAGCTGAGTGCCAAGCTAAGTGTGTGCCAAGCATTAAACAGTCCAGAAAAGGGAGAGAAAGTGACAAGTGTCCAGCAATAGAGAGCATTTCCTGTATCCCCTCTCTTATTAAGCTCCTCCTGGATTTCTCTGTTTGGACAGACTCAACCTCAGGCTAGGTCCAAATCCTGACACTTTGCCATACCACCTCTTGTATAGGGACTTCTGTTCTCCAGGACACCAGGACATGTAGCCACTCAGTTCCTAGTCAAAAAGTAGAGCTGATACAGATAAAAAATGGGTTTTCAAATGGAATAAGGGGGTACAATTTATGTTAAATTCACATACCTCTCCACCTCCCCATCTTCCCCTCTACTATGAACACTCTTTCATTAAATATGTAATAATTTACCTGATCCTATTTTCCCTTTCCCCTCCTCCCAATGCATTCTTTCCTTATGCCTTAATTTAATTATTTATATCATCTCATTATATTCAACACTTAGCCTCTACCGTCTATCTATATTCCTTCTAACTTCCCTAATAATGACAAATTTCTTTGTTATTACAAATGCCATCTCCCTGTGTAGAGATGTATACAATTTAACCTTATTGAATGTCTTTTGATTTCTCTTTTTTATTTACCTTTTTATGATTCTCTTGAATCTTATATTTGAGAGTCAATTTTCCCATTCGGGTCTGGTCTTTTCATCAAGAATGTTCAAAAGGGGCAGCTGGGTAGCTCAGTGGATTGAGAGTCAGGCCTAGAGACGGGAAGTCCTAGGTTCAAATCTGGCCTCAGACACTTCCCAGCTGTGTGACCCTGGGCAAGTCACTTGACCCCCGTGGCCCACCCTTACCACTCTTCCACCAAGGAGCCAATACACAGAAGGTAAGGGTTAAAAAAAAAAAAAAAGAATGTTCGAAAGTCCTCTATTTCATTGAATACCCATTTTTTCCCCTTGAGGGATTATGCTTAGTTTTGCTGGGCAAGTGATTCTTGGTTGTGTCCTAGCTCCTTTGCCCTCTGGAATATCATATTCTAGGCCCTCAACTCCTTTAATGTGAAGGTGCTAAGTCTTGTCTTATCCTAACTGTGGCTCCATGATATTTGAATTATTTATTTTTGGCTGCTTGCAGTATTTTCTCTTTGACCTGGGAATTTTGGAATTTGGAATATTCCTGGGAGTGATCCCTTTGGGATCTCATTGAGAAGGTGATTGGTGTATTCTTTCAATTTCTATTTTGTCCTCTGGTTCTATAATATCAGGGCAATTTTCCTTGATGATTTCTTGAAAGATGATGTCTAAGCTCTTTGTTTTTGATCATGGTTTGTTTTCAGGTAGCCCAATAATTCTTAAATTATCTCTCTTGGATTTATTTTCCAGGTATTTTTCCTTTGAGATAGTTCACATTTTCTTCTATTTTTCATTCTTTTGAATTTGTTTGATTGTTTCTTGATGTCTCATGGAGTAATTGGCTTCCAATTGTCTAATTCTAATTTTTAAGGCATGATTTAAAAAAAATAATTTCATTCTGGTTTTCATTTTTTTTTTACCATTTTAAAATTTAATTTTATTTGAAATTTATTTATTTAGAATATTTTTGCATGGTTACATGATGCATGATTTTTCCCACCCCTCTTCCCTTCCCTCTCCCTGAGCTGACAAGCAATTCCACTGGGTTATACATGTATCATTGATCAAAACTTATTTCCATATTATTCATATTTGCAATAGAGTGATCTTTTAATGCTAAAACCCCAATCATTTCCCCATGAAACCATGTGATTGATCATATGTTTTTCTTTTGTGTTTCTACTCCCATAATTCTTTCTCTGGATGTGAATAGCATTCTTCCTCATAAATTGCATTGCTACTAGTAGAAAAGTCTGTTATGTTCAATTGTGCCATAATGTATCAGTCTCTGTGTACAATGTTCTTCTGGTTTTGCTCCTTTCACTCTGCATCAGTTCATGGGGATCTTCCCAGTTCACATAGAAATTCTCCAGTTCATTATTCCTTTCAGCACAATAGGCTTCCATCACCATCAGATACCACAATTTGTTCAGCCATTCCCCAATCAAGGGTCACCCCCTCATTTTCTAATTTTTTTTTGCCACCACAAAGAACCCAGCTATAAATATTTTTGTACAAGTATTTTCCCATATTATCTCTTTGGGACACAAACGCAGCAGTGGAACGGCTGGATCAAAGGGCAAGCATCCTTTTAAAGTAAGGTGTGATTTTCTTGAGTGAGCTTTTGTATCTCCTTTTTCATTAGGCCATTTCTATTTTATAAAAGTTCTTTTCCTCAGTCAATTTTTGTACCTCATTTTCCAAAGAGTCAATTCTGTCTTTCAAAAAGTTTTTCTCTCCAAGTGTAATTTTGTATAATTTTTTCAATGTTGACAATTCTACTTTTTAAGAAGTTCTTCTGTTCTTTGAATTTTGTGCCTCTTTTACCAATTCTATTCTGCTTTTTAAGATACTAATTTCTTCAGTATTTTTTGTGCCTCCTTTACCAAGCTCTTTTTTCATGATTTTCCTTTATTACTCTCATTTTCTTCCCCAAATTTTCTACTACCAATCTTATTTAATTTTTAAAATTCTTTTTAAGTGACTTCATTAATTCTTTTTAGGCTTGAGAGCAATTAATTTTTTTTCTTGGGGGCTTTGGATGCAGTTGTATTGACTTTGTTGTCTTCTTCTGAGTTTGAGTCTACACTATCACCAAAATAACTTTCTATGTTGAGTTTCTATTTTTGTTGTTTGCTCATTTTCCAGTCTATTTCTTTTCTTCTAGTTTAAAAAACTGTTAAAATTGGGTTCTGTAACTGTGGTGAAGGGAGTACAGTTCCACATTTCAGGTTCTTTGTGCAATTGCCTTCAGAACTGGCATTGGGGATTTATCTGCTTTCAGTTCTTGCAAGGTAGTATGATGTAAGGAGAAGTGTGTTTAACATTCTCCAGGTCTGTGCTCTGGTCTGTGAGTAACCCCAAGCACTCTTATCCCTTGGACCTATGACCAAGGTCCCTGGCTCCCCTATGGCTACAAGTGCTGGTGTATACTGGTGCTCTTCCTTCCCCTGTGACTATACCCCAAGATTGTGGGCAATGTGACAAGAGTCCTGAACCCAGAGCCTGCAAAGGGGCCCTTGGAATCTCCTTTTGAGCAGTTGACTGACTTCCCTTATCATTTGTGGCTGAGAGTTCAGGAAGCCTTGGCTGCTGCTTCAGCTGTGCCAAATGCCTGTTGCCTTCGTGGGGTCTGCCCTGGTGTGCTGAGCTCTACCTCCACCCTGGCACACTAGATCCCTCATGCAAGCTTTCTAAGTTGTTTTGGAATGAAAAATTAGGTCTCTGTATCTTTTTGTGGTTTATGATGTTCCAGAATTTGTTTCTGAAGCATTACCTAATTGCTTTTTGGAGGGTAATTTGGTGGAAATCAGATAGGTCCCTGTACCTTCTCTGTCATATTGACTCACCCTTAGAGATCCTTGCTGTTATTCTTGATAATGAATTTGAGTATCAGACTTTTGTAAATTTCTGTCAGAACAATTCCCAGATAAAATTAGAGCTTTCTTTATCTTTTCCTTTAACCTTGAAATTGTGAGTCATTCTATCCTTTTCAATATGTGTAATTCCATAGCATAAGTCAAGAGGTGAGTATGGGCTCATTGTAAGAGGGAAAGTTATGAGACTGGGCATAAACTAATAATTTTATTAATTAAAAGTAGTAGGGGAAAAAGATGGAAAAATAGGAGGGAGATATATAAGTGACTTTCCTGCTTGCTCTATTTAGCTTGCTATTCTGTAGCCAACAAACAACCTGTGTTTATGTTGCTATATTCTATAATTTTTCTCTTTAAAGCAAGATAAGTGTGCAGAGGAGAATAATGGGTCTGAAATTAGGAAGCCTGGAGTTAAATCTGGCTTCAGATACTTACTAGCTGTGTGACCATGGGCAAGTCACTTAACTTTGTTTCTCTTAGCTTTCTCAAATGTAAAATGGGGCTAATTAATAATACCTATCTCTCAGGGTTGTAGTAAGGATCAAATGAGATAATATTTGTAGTGTCTGGCACAAAGTAGGTGCTATATTAATGCCTATTTTCTTTCATCCCTTTAATAAAATCTTCCTCATCTTTGTGTGAAGGGCTATTCTTCAAGAGAAACCCAGCATATTCTATGAGTTCACATTCATTCAAACTATAGCTTATTATAACTCCCATACCAATATGTTTAATAAGTAAACCTCTTACTTTCTGTCTTAGAATTGATGCTAAATATTGGTTCCAAGGCAAAATAGTGGTAAAGGCTAGGCAATTGGGGTTAAATGACTTGCCCAGGGTCACATAGCTATGAGGTGTCTGAAGTGTTATATGGAAATTTTGAGGAAAGGTGTTATATAAGGGAAATTGAAAGGAGGATGTTGGAGACTTGCTAAGTGGGTAATCTAGGTTACAGGTAGGCTGGGATTTAAAGGAGATTCAGAATATAATAGGACTGAAGTCAGGAGTATAACACAGAAAGGAAACAGAGATCTTTAGGGAAAAGAGAAATTAAACTAAACAGACAAACATAGCAGGCTTACAAACTGGGACTTAGACTCAAACACAAGCTGAGGGAAATAGACTAGACTGAAATTAACAAACAGGCTTTAGTTAATTTCACAGGAAGGGACTTGTTTTGAAGTAACACCTTCCTTCAAGATGGATGCCCAGCTTCCCTCTAAGCCCAGAGTATGTTGTTCCTTTCCCTCTTCTTCCCTCTTGATAACAGACAAATTATACTAATAAGGCTGTTGAAACAAAAGGGTTTATTTTCTTTGAAGGATGTTTGTTAGGAAGGTGGATCAAAGGAAAGCCCTATCAGTTGTCTCAGGAACCTCAGGTGGGGGAAGGGAAACAAAGATGGAGTCTGAGTAAGGACCTGCCTTTAAACTCAGCTTTACAAAATGCTATTGCTATCTAAAGGGAATAAATGATGACTGACTAACTATAACTAATGCTGGCAATTAGGTACCCTTCACAGATTTAACTCCTCTCTAATTACTCTCCTTATTAACTCCACAGACATATAAGGTAAGGGAGGGAAGGCAGGGATGGTATTAGGAAAGGAAGATATAAAGGGTTTATATAAAATAATAATTTCTTAAGTAAATATGTCAAAGTTAGGCTAAATTTCAATATTAAAGCTAGGTAATCAAGGCAGCTCGGCTGACTGACAACCTTCTTCCACGGAAGATCCAGCCAACTGCTTTTTTCTCAAGATTCCAAACCCCTAACAGCTTTTGGAACTCAGCCAAAGCTAGAAAGAACTATATCACCCCAATTCTGTATACTACAGAAGCTAGATTTGAACCCAGAATCTCCTGTCTCTGGGGCTGGATCTCAATCCACTGAGCCACCAACCTCTCCATAATATATTTATTCATTCATTCATTCATTTATTTATTTTTTTAAACCCTTGTACTTCGGTGTATTGTCTCATAGGTGGAAGATTGGTAAGGGTGGGCAATGGGGGTCAAGTGGCTTGCCCAGGGTCACACAGCTGGGAAGTGGCTGAGGCCGGGTTTGAACCTAGGACCTCCCGTCTCTAGGCCTGACTCTCACTCTACTGAGCTACCCAGCTGCCCCCATAATATATTTATTTTTGTTACTCAGCTAGAGGCCATAATTCATTCAAAAGAAAGGAATTTAATGAAATAGTATAATAGCAAAAATAGAATTACTCCCACAAACCTGAAACATAGTGACCATCACACACTATTAGTAGGAAGAAGGGATGTATATAGGAATTATGCAAGAAGAACACATAGGGAAGATATATTGACAAATTTCAGGCAGGGAGCCAAACACAGATGGGGTATAGGGAGGCTGGAACTTATGTATAGAGTGGCAGCTTGTGACTCTGATATTGCAGAGTTGCTCCTATCCTCTGCTGATGTTGTCATATCGCTTTCTGCTACTTGTTGCTGGTTGTGCCTGTTCTCTACCTTTGTGATTGTTGGCATGCCATCTTTTTTGGGTGTGTTGTCTTTATTTGAAACGACTTCACTAATTGCTTCTGGGCTTGTGGTTGCAGAACTTCTTCCTGATACCAGCATCTGGGCTTTGTCTCTACATGACTATCTGATAGTCATTCCAGTTCCCAGCTGTTAGGGTACAGTAGCTGGAAAGCCTCTCTCTAATGTTGTTCTGTCATTTTCAGGCATGTCCAACTCTTTGTGACCTCCCCCCTCTTTTTTTTTTGGCAAAAGTTACTGGATTTGCCATTTTCTTCCCTAGCTCAGATCAGGAAACTGAGGCAAAGAGGATTAAGTTACTTTCTTGAGTAAAGACTAATAGCTCTTTATCAGAGGCAGATGCTATCAGCTACTACACATAGTTAGGCAGTCAGTCATTTAGTCATCCCATCAACTTTTAAAAAGTACTTAATATGTGACAGGCATTTATGCTAAGCACTAAGGATACAAAAATAAGAAAGAAGAAAAAACTTTCTTCAAGAAGAGTATATTCTAATGAGAGAAACAATATGCAAACTATGTATAAACAAGATAAATACAGAGTAAATTGGAGAAAACTGCTGAGATTCCTTGGAGTGAAGGCTCTAGCAGAAAGGAGGATTGAGAAATGCTTCTTTTTCAAGTTGGGATTTTAGCTATGGCTTGAAAGAAATCAGAAAAGCCAAGAGGAAAAGAAGAGCAGGGAAAGAGTTCAAAGCATGGAAGACAGCCAGTGAAAATGAAGAGAGTCGGGAGATGCAGTGTCTTGCATGAAGCCAGTATCACTGGATCATAGAGTATATGGAGGAGGGTAAAGTGGAAGAAGATTGGAAAGATAGGAAAGGGAAAGTAAGGACTTTAAACATCAAAAAGAGGATTTTATATTTGATCCCTGAAATTAATAGGGAGCTATTAGAGTTTGTTGAATACCGAGCCTTAGGAAGATCAATTTGACAACTAGATGGGGAATGAGCTGGAGGGGGCAGAAAAATTAATCATAAGGCTATTACAACAACTCATAGATGAGATGATGGGAGTCTACACCAGGGAGATGATAGAGTCAGAGGAGAGAAAGGAGTATGGGTAAGAGACAGAACCAGTAAGGGGTTGAGGATAACACCTAGGTTGTGAGCCCATGTGAACGTTGATGTCCTCAACACTAATAACAAGTAAGGAATAGAGGAAGACATAGAGGAGTAAGATCACAATAACCAATACTCATATAGTGATTGACATCCAATGCCTGAAGTTAAGCAAAAATTCCCTATAAATAGGATGTGCTGACTACCAGATACTTATCTGACTTCACCTGAACTCAGGTATAGTTCAGTAGTTAGGGATCAAAACTGGATTTAACCCAATCTCTAACAACATTGCCTAGTACCACGAATGATCACATTTATGTTAGGCTAACAATTTGGTAAACTGAGGTAATTTGACCTAACACCTTGTTTTAATTTGATTTATTATAATTGTCTCACTAAAATCCCTCTAATTATACCTGGACCTATGTTCCCAAATTATATTATACAGAACACTCAAGTAATAATTTCAAGAATTTATAACTGTTGTTTTATAAGGGCCTAATCATTTCAAGCACTCTATATTGCCCACAAATTTCAGCTCATCTAAAGCAAAAAATTTTTAATGGCTATTCTTTATTCTTTACCATAATTTTCCTAATAAAGAGGAACTTTTAATTCAGGTCATATTTCAACCAAATCAAATCTGAGTGTTATAACTGCTAATATCCTATATCTTTCTCTATTTACCTTGGAATCATTCAAGTGAGCTTGTTTCATGAATTTTACTGAAAATTGCTTTTATAATTTTAGCATATAAATGATAAACAAAATTTAGTGATTTACCAAAATCTCTTCCTTCCCTAGTTATACAGTTAAATTTCCACTCAGGTAACCTTTTCTCTCTAATATGCCTGCTAATAAATTATTATTATTATTATTAATTTAAATAATGTGATCATAGCCCCACTTTCATGCTTGCTCTAATGGTGAGTAATAGGAAGGAGGACAGAGAAAATTTTGTTTCCTTTTACCTGCTCAATTTCTAATTTTATATATAACACAAAAAACATTTTTTTTTCTGTTCACTTTTCAGAATCTGGAGTGAGCTAATTATCTAAATTGATTACATTTAGAGAGTTTAAAGAACAAAGCTGGTGGCCCTGATATCAGATACCATCAGAGAGCAAGAAATGTACCCAATCTGCCCAAGAAATGTTATCCCCTATAGATCAGAGCCAGGATTTAGGTAAAAGGAGAAAAGAATGCTAGCATAATCTGTGAACCAACTAAACTTTAATTTACAAACTGTTAGAATATAAAATAAATTTTAAATTAAAGTTTTAGCCTTAAAAGTAGGAAGGAAAGCTCTTGTTTTCTCTAGATAAAACAAAAAATATTTACTCTCACCCTCACCCCCAACTAAAAGGGAAAGTGTATAAGGGAAGGACTAGGAGAAAAACTGGAGAAAAAGGGGAAAAAAATCTCTTTGAGCTCTATAATCCTCATTCACCCTCCTCCCTGGTACTGATAAGACCAGGAGGTTCAGCTGAGTGGAAGACCATATATTAATGTCAATGAAGACTGTGTAATATTTCCATTAAAAATATTGGGTTCAGTTAGGTAACTTTGTTTATAGTCCAGAACCACGCTGTTCAGATTTGAACCTAGGACCTCCTGTCTAAGGTCTGGTTCTCAATCCACTGAGCCACCCAGCTGCCCAGATGATGTGGACATTCTTAGAAGGAATGCAGCAGCAAGTTTGAAGATGGTGTTGGTTGGAACTGACAGAGCTGGAGATTGAAGCTTGTGAGCTATGATCCTGCCATCTCTTGGAAACCAGTTACTTTGAGTCAACTAAGTGCCTTGACTGAGGGAGATCAAGACCTTGTATCTGGGTGGACTAGTTGCAGTGTGTCTATCTTCTCATTTTGGATTTATTGGCTGTTCAAGAGGTTGTTCCTGTGTCATCAAGGATTCATCTGGACCAGTGTCTCCAGTGGAGTGAGAAAACCCCAGATTTCCAATAGGCTTACCAGCCACCCTGATTCAGCCAGACTCCTGTTTGAGTTTGAAGGTTGATAGAGAAACCTGCCAGCCCAATATAACTGATACTTGACTGGGTCTTATTCAGTAATCAGTTAAACCTCTCCCACTCACCTTCCCTTGTTTAATTAAATAGTGTTCAGCGTTTTGTATTTCCATGTGTGCTTCCTTCTCTAACACCAACTAAAGAACCCATAAGTTTTAACTGAACCCAGGCTGGTCTAAGGAGGCAGTTGGGGAGGGAGTATCCTGTTACCACTCACTCCTGGCTGTGTTTTGTATTTGGGTTAGTGAATGTGTTTCCCCTATTTACCTATTTGTTAGGCAGTTAACTTATTTAACAAAACATTCCCTCCATCACCCCAAGTCCTATTAGGCCCAGTATTTATTTAGTTTCCTATTTCAAAGGGCAGGATCCCTCTCAATTCTTTAGTCACTCCAGAAAAAAATATTCACTATGTCATGTTCTTTATGTATAATCTGAACTTTTCTTGTAGTGCCTTATCTGGAGATTAAGTTTTGTTATGCCTTCAGAAGGATTTCCTCCCCCCCCCCCCAATCCTGCTGAGAAAAAAACTTCCCTTAAAATTAGTTTTAAGGGGGGGGGTGTCCCCAAACAGACCAGGGACTCAAAAAAAAATGATAATTTTTAAGAATCTTCTCTTTTTGACAAAATCCTAGATAGCATGGCTTGTTTGGGGTGTTAGCTTGAGGGCAATTTTTTTTTTGGTAACTAGTGGGATGGCTTTTAGGATTCTGCCTTGATTAAGTTAATCAAAACTGGCCTGACAAGTAGCTGGGCTACTTCTTGTCCACACATGCCTTGCTGCCTTTTTAGACACAAAACTCTGCTATCTATCTGATACTAACCAGTCTTTAAAACATGTAAAACACACAAATAAACCCTTCCCCCCCAATAAGATCTTACCCAGAGAAGATCTGATTGTTAGGATCAGAGAGCCCCACAAAATTCACAGATTATACATCAGAAAAATCCCCCCTGGTGGATAAAATCTTTCACTTGGGCTGAAAATTTTGGAGTGAGATTTCTGGTATTATCTAGGAAAAATCTGGGGGTAGAATACCTTCACAGTTCACTAGTCATGATGGTTAAAAATTCTAAAAGCCTCGCTTTTTGGCAAGAAAATCAATTTATTGATTAGGCTATCAATAACCAATAAAGTAAATGTTTTATACTCTCAGTGATCAAAGACCCCAAAAGAAAGCCTTTTGGATCTTAAATATAATTTTGGAAGTTCATTATTCCACTCTCCCCTAGACATCCCAAGATGCCCCTAATTAGTGAATAGTCAATGAAGAGATGGTCCATTGTTCTCTCTGTCCCTCCTAGATTCCTTGGTGGATGTTGGCAAAATCACAAGTCCTCTCCTGATGATCAGGTCTCATCCTGTTTAGTGTGATATTCTCTACTCACTACAGTGGAGAGTCAAGAATTCTGTTCTGCTGCTTGCAAATACACCCTGGCCTATGCTGATTTTTGTTTACTAGTCAAGGTAGAACCTATTATCTCACTTTTCTATCACCCTATAGTAGAAGATACTCTAGGGTAGAAATATTCCTCATATTTGCCAGGAACAAAGGAATGAATGAAGAGATTAAGGACAAACTGGAACCTCAATTCAAAACTCAGAAATAGAAATAATTTAATAAATAAATAAAAATCTTCTCAATTAAGAAGACAGGAGAGTATAGCCAACACAAGGGTGATGGCCTAGGTCCCTAGGATATTACTGGGGGTGGAGGAATTGAAGGTCACAAAGAACAAAATATAGATTTAGAAGGATTGAGGCAAAGTGAAAAATAGAAAGATAAAAGATTATGAAAAGGACTTGCAGGGCCAGTAATTGGGAAATACCCTTTGGATATGTGAGTTATCCATTGCTTACCTCATTCCCATTATATATATATATTTTTAAACCCTTAACTTCTGTGCATTGGTTCCTTGGTGGAAGAATGGTAAGGTTGGGAAATGGGGGTCAAGTGACTTGCCCAGGGTCACACAACTGGGAAGTATCTGAGGCCAGATTTGAAATTCCCATTATATTTTACCTTTGAGCTAATTCTCCTGGAGACCTTTTGGTTATATAAGGGGAGAATATACTACTCCGTTTGAGGATATTATTTTGTAACTTCTGTTATCAATAAATATTCTTTTGTAAAAGTTAATTGAGGTCAGCTGGTTCATTGGTACAAGGTGTTATGTTTGTAATAACAGGGATGTTGGGAAGCTGATGGACTGGCCTGGGCTAGGAGTCTGCAAGACTCCCTTTCCTCCATAAACAGGCTTGAGTGAGTAGAGAGGGGATAAGATACTTCTTGCTCTCAAACCCCTCCCCCCAAGCAATTGGTTTTAGTTGAAAATGGAGTCAGGGCAGTGTGTCTTCAAGCAAGATTCAGCATAGGCAAATCTTTGATGATGTTCCCTTTCTCAAACTTATATTCCCCACAGGTCTGATTGAGGGACAAAGGAGAAGCTTGATCTCTTGATGTTAAGGACTGAGAAGGATCTGACTTCTTAGGCTGGCAACTGACAGGAACCAAGCTTAATAGCTGCAGTGAGTATCCCCAAATAATACCCAGGCACTGCTACTAAAGATAAAGCTTATATTGATAAAAGAAGGAAGGGAAGGCAGGGAAGGGGTATCAAGGATTTGAATAAACTGGGAAGCCTTGATCAGTTAGTTAGAAACTGCCTCTCCCCCCCAGGAGGGAGTGACAGACCTTTAGCTAACTTGCCCTCAAAGTTAATAGTAATTACTCCTAATATTTAAATAACTAAATGAATAATAAAATGCTATTGCAATGAAGGTCTAATTCCACTAGAAAGGCAAACTCCTGAGTAGAAACCACAATGGCTTTTGCCACTATGGCCTCCCAGGCAAACCCCAAACCAGGAACAGTGAGCAGAGAGACCTGCTCTCCTCAAACCCCAGGAATCAACTGTTAAACCCCTTCCCAACTGTCCCCTCACCCAGAGTTCTCCAGGGGGGGGTCCCCTGGAATTCTGGGTGAGGCTTGACCCTGTATCTTGCAGGAATTCCATACTGCCATTTTCTATATTACAAGGGAACATACCATATGGAAGATTTTTGTGTTTTTTTTTTAAATAGAGCCAGTCATAGAACCAGGAACCCCTCAGGGTTACCTTTGGAGCCTTGAAAAGAGAAATAGTCATTACTCTCTGCAAACCTAACATAATAGTCCTGGGAGGTTGGAGAGTGAGCCCAGATGGAATGCTACATTTATATTTTAGATTTCTATTCATTTAGTCTCTATAAGCTGGGACTAAAATAAGATTGTGGCTAACCTAATCTATATATATTTCACTTGCTTACAGACAATTGAAGGAAAAATTTTGGTGAGCTACACAGAGAACAAAAGGTAGCTCTCTTTCTAAGTAACCAGAGAATTTCCTCTGTTGGGGTTCCAAAATGAATTGAAAGATTTTTTTTTTAGCAATAATTCCCATAAAGCAGGCAAAAGATTATGCCATGTAAATTCGGATAGTCAGTTTCTAAAGGACAAATAATGAGCTAAGATTGCGTAGTGAAAAGGAGCTCCATAAAGAACTGCAGTTGCTTCCCTCATAACCACAGGTCAGTCTCCTTTCCATTATTCCATTTCCTATGGTACTTTCAATTTTCTCTGTACTGTTAATTGTATGATAGTGGGTATAAAGCCACCTTCAGAGGCTTATACATTTTGAGTTCACATCCTGCCTCTGACATATTAACTATATGACCCTGGACAAGTAATTTAACATTCTAGTACTTTAGGCATTTAAGACCATAAACTGTGGAGAAGCTACTGACATGTTAAAAACAGGGAAAGAAACCTGCAAATAAAACTCTATATACATAATGATGCTTTTTTCATAGCTGGGACCTGTAGCATGAAGTACACCTTGAAATAAACTTTATAAAAATATTCAGCTGGGAAAGGGGTTGATTATTCCCACCTGGAGGAGAGTGGGATGAGAGTAGGTGGAGTTCACAGAGGTAATGTCCCATCAAGTAGCTTTTGATTTCAACTAGGTATTCTTGTTGTGTGCTGAATTCAGTTTTTCTTAATGTTAATGAAGGAATGTAAATGCTTTCTGGATCCTTTAAATTTTAGTGCCCTTGGATAAAGACTAACTCCCTCTGCCCTGGTTACAGGTGGTGCATGAGAAATTTATGAAAACCTCTATAGTAACGTTAGCTCAGTATATTTCAGGTTGAAACCTGATACTTTGGACAGCCTATCCCTAGCATTCTGTAAAAGTAAGTTAGAATCTAGAAGTCTTTACTTTATATATCCCATATAGAATTGGATAGTGTAGCCTGTATTATTTTCTCTGCACTTAAAACCAAACCAAAAAACCAAACAACACACACAATTGTAAGACTGGCAGGGGTCAGGAGAGTTCATTTAATCCATCACTGTTTCTGGGCAGGACCACACAAATCTGTCACAGAAATTGAAGCCCACAGAAAGTGGGAGTATGGGGGTAATATTATTTTAGATTTTAAAACAAGGTGGTTATGGAAAACCATATTTGAAAGGGATGGTTGAGGCTTTAAAATTTTGACTGAGTGGATTTTGGAAAAAAGCATATTTTCCCCCCTTTGGGAATCTTTTTGTAAACATTTCATTTTCTGTGGGATATGAGTCATATGTTGGAATCTCCTCGTATAGTTGTGGAAGATTTGGGGCTGATTCTGGTTTTTTAATTCTCCCCACTCCCATCAGTTATGACTATGGTTAAAGGAGATTCATGTCATGAAGGAGAGATCTGTGTTACAGTAGTCTGGAAATCATGGCTTTGGGTAAGCTCATCTTTCATTTTGTCTGAGCCATAATGTTATGTCTACTTTAACCACAGTCATGTTGTCCATGTGTATATATCTGTCTCCATTGAATGTCTGTATGTTTCTTTGTGAATGTCTGAGTGAGTGAGTGAGTGTGTGTGTGTGTGTGTGTGTGTGTGTGTGTGTATGTGTGAATGAGGGTAAGAGTGTCTCTGTGTCTGAGCATTTGAACATTTATCTCTGTGTGTGTCCATGTGTTTTCAATGGTCTGTCCATCTATCAGTTAACTTTTTTCTGTGTGTGTGTGAGGATCTTTGAATGCCCTTGTGTGGGTGCCTTTGTGTGTGAATGATTGCAAATCTTCATGTGTGAATGTCTTTGTATATGTCTGTATGTCTACCTCCTTGTGCATCTGTGCCTCTATGTGCATAGAGGTCGATCTGTGTAAGCAACGTCTCTGTGTGTCTATGAATATGTGTTTGTATGTTTACCATGTTAACATATTAATGCTTCTATGTGTCTTTCTGTACATATATCTGTTTATCGCTATGCTACATATGAACACGTGTCATCTGTAGACATGTCTTTGTATGAGTGCTCATGTGCCTATTTTTTTCAAGTGTGTGTTTATATGTGCCTGTCTACTTGTTGCTAAAAGTCTGTATGTACAAGTTTCTCTGTGTTTGTAGTAGGCAGGAAAGTGGCTCAGTGGCTAGATCACTGGACTGGAGTCAGGAAGACTCATTTACCTGAGTTCAAATCTGGTTTCAGACACTTAGCTGTGTGACCCATGGCAAGTCATATAATCCTGTTTACCTCAGTTTCTATAAAATGAGCTGGATAAGGAAATGGCAAACTATTCCAGTATCTCTACCATGAAAATGTTGAATGGGGTCATGAAGAGTTGGACACAGCAACAAAATATGTTTCTAAGTGCCTATATAAACTGATATTTGGATCTCTGTATAGATCTCTGTGTATGAAGATCTCTCTGTTTGAATGCCTCTGCATGTAAGTTTCTGGGGTGTGTGACTTAAGTTCATTTTTTTTTCTCAGCCATTATGTTCTACCTACTATGAATGCCGGTGGGTTTGAGTATCTAGATTTGTGTGTGTTGTGGTATTGGAAATTTGGGGGTCCTTGAACTGATTTTGAGGTCCCTGATCTAAACTTCCTGTGGACATTTAGGGCTCTTTCAAACTTCATTTCCCAAGAGCCAGCTGGCTTCCTCTCTTGCATAATCACATGGACAAGAAGCATAATAATGTAGACAGAAGGATAAATAGTGAGAGGTGGATTGGTATTTCCTCTTTTAGTGATTTGGAGTAGAGTCAGAATGGGAGGAGGAGATAACAGGATGTGGGTCTTTAAAACTGACTCTTAGTATGGCATATGGTTTCATTTTTCTAATGGCTACCAATAAATCTTTTAAAACCATAATATTTTAAAATCTATCCTTTTATATCCATAGTCTACCTTTTGCATATGTATGTCTTTTAAGGTGTATTTTAGTATCTTTTTGTAGCTTTGCCAGGATAGTTGAAGATATATGTTAATGAGTACCTTTCTTTCTCTTTCTATTTTTCTATCTCTCTCTGTCTTTCTATCTCTCTGTCTGTCTCTGTCTCTGTCTCCTTGAGAATATTTCTTTTGGTCTTGTTGTGTATGTATCTTTCTCTGTGTATTTTGATTTTGTGTTCATGCATATGTCTCTATACGTATCTGATGTCTATGTAGACCTTAGTTTCTGCATACTTTTCTGAGTTTATTCTCCCTTGTTTATGTTTTGAGATGTTTGTGTCTTTTGTAGATTAAAATTCTCTTGTGGCAGTATTTTTTTTAAACCCTTACCTTCCATTTTAGAAACAACACTGTGTCTTGGTTCCAAGGCAGAAGAGTGGTAAGGGCTAGGCAATTAGGAGTTAAGTGAATTGTCCAGGGTCACACAGCTAAGAAGTGTCTGAAGTGTGTCATTTGAAATTGTTGTAAGCCCTGGGAGACTACAACTCCCAGGACTCTCTCTGCTACAACTTCGCTGACAACTCCCACTTTCTTTGTGGGAGGTGTCAGGGAAAGTATAAAAGAGAAAGTTTGGCGCCTTTTCTCTCAACCCTGGAAGCTCTGCTCTCTACCCTGGAGCTCTCTCTACCCTGAGCTCTCACTAGCTCTCTACTCTGGAGGATCTGCTCACTCGGACCCTGATCTTTCTCTTTCTCTCTCTCTCTCTCTCTGTGCCTTTTCCCCTTTCTTCCTACTTCTTAGTTTCCCCTAGACCTTCCCTTTCCTAATCTAAATAAAACCTAGCTATTCAAAACCCTAAAGTTGCTCTCTTATCATTTATTTGAGCCCTTGAAGGGCTCTGGTCAATTTCCCCCTGCCACAGCTGAGGACCACTACCTTCCTTTCCCTTCCTCTACTTTCCTCTCTCCTTTCTCCCATTCATCTTCCCTTCCTCCCTTCCTCCCTTCACCCGCCTCACAGAGGCCAGATTTGAACCTAGGACTTCCCATCTCTAGGCCTGGCTCTCAATCCTCTGAGCTACCCATCTGTACCCTTGTGGCAATACTTCTTAATTTTTAAGTTAATTTATTAATTGACAGCTCAATAAAATCTAAACTAGCCAATTGACTCCCTCCATACTCCAAATGAAACTGTGAGTGAGGCAAAAGAGATGGGCCAATGAGAGCAGGAGGGTAAGACTGAGCAAGTTCCTGTGGCTGCAGCCAAATACATACTTCTTGTAATGGCACCATTCAGTCCCTCTCCAAGACATTTCTGATTGATAGAGTTATAGAGAAGGTGGACCTAGAGATACCAACTTTTCCCTCATTCTGGTTTGAAGAGGGACATCACAGGAAGAGGTGAGTCTTAAGGACACCAAGAAACCCCTTCCCCCTGCCACATGGCTGGGTTGTTGCAGTCCAGAATGGTGGCTAGAGCTTGCTGACCTCATGACTCAGCAGAGTTTTTGTTTACAGATTAGTAAGGAGTAGGTCTCCACCCTGTCTGTAACAAAGTCAGTCCAGTGAAATACCCTAACATCTAGGACAGTGATGGTGAATCTATGGCATGGGTGCCAAAGATGGCATGCGGAGTGCTCTTTCTGGGCATGTGGCTGTGCTGCCCACACCCCACACCCCCCCAGAGTTCATTAATAGAAAGGTGGGGGAATTTGGGTGGAGCTGCTCCTTCCCCCCTCTACACTTGCTGAGGATATTCCTCACTTTACCTGCCCCTCCATCTAGCAGCCCAATGGGAGCACTTTCTCTCTCCACTGTCTGGGGGTAAGGTGGGGGGTAGGGCATGCTTGGCACTCAGTGGAGAAAAAGGCACAGCACATGATCTTTTGTGGGGTGGGCATAGCATTCGGTCTTGGGGGTGGAGTGAGGGCAGGGCCCAGCATTCCTTCTCTAAAAGGTTCACCATCACTGATCTAGGATAAATTATTTTAACTTGGAAGCTGACTGACCTTCTAAATTTGAGGTTTAAGAAGGGTTTCAGATAAAAATGGTTACAATTCAATATTGTTGGAACATTTGTGTATCTGTTATTTGAGTGTGTCTCTATGTCTCTATGTACATTTGTCTGTATTTGTGCCTGTGTCTATGTAGAGGGGACAATTAAGTCCCTCTTCCTTTCAATACTAAAGGAAAGCATCACAAAATGCACAGAGGGCCTTCCAAGTACACCCTGGCCACATGCTCATGCGCCCATCTGGGGTTCTTTCTTTCTCCCTTTATATATCTATATCTGTACATTATTACAAACTTAAATACCACTGAACCTGAACATTTCAATATAGAAAGAAAAACAAGAAAAGGGTCTATATAAAATCAAATTTCTTTTATGTACAGTTTATTTTTTTACCCTTGTATATTTTGTACATTTTGGAATTTTGGGACTGTGATGAAAATTTAACTTTGTAGATCCAACAATGCCTTGTTTGCCTTTTTCTCCTTTTGAACTTTCTTCTGCTTTCTTCTATTTATTTACTTAAAAAAACCTTTAGTTTCTGTCTTAAAATTGATACTGAATATCAGTTTGAAGGAAGAAAAGTGGTAAGGGAGAAGCAATTAGAATTAAATGACTTGCCCAGTGTCATACAGCTAGAATGTATCTGAGGTCACATTTGAACCTGGGATTTCCCACCTCCAGGCCCAGCTTTCAATGGCAGCACTTAATTGTCCCTCTTTTGTTTATTATTTAAAAAATAATTGATTGGAATTTTTCTATATGGTTGCTTCTTTTTTTCCTTTCAGCAATTACCTGTGCATACCCTTTGACCATTAGGAAATGACTCTTGGTTTTATATATTATCTCAATTCCTTATTTAGTTTACTTCAAAGCTTTTAATTTTTACCAGTCTACTATTTCCCTTCAAATTTAAGCTGCATTGAATATGTTTGTATACAATCTTTCCAATTTCATGTAATGAAAATTGTCTATTTTGTCTCTGATTTGGTCAAGAACTCACTCCTTATCCAGAGTTGTGAAATGTAACTTTTTATTCTGCTAAACCTAATTTCTTCTGCTCTGCTTACTTTCCTAACAGATTTTAAAAATAATAAAAACATTTACCTTCCATCTTAGAACCAATACTATGTATTGGTTCCAAGACAGAAGAGTGGTAAGGGATAGGCAATAGGGGTAAAGTGATTTGTTGAACTTCAAAAAGCTAGGAAGCATCTGAGACCAGATTTCAACCTAGGACCTTCCATCTCTATGCCTGGCTCTCAATCCCCTGAGCCATAGCTGTCCCACACCCCTCTTTTTTGAAGAATGAGCCCTTATTGTAAAAAGTGACATCTTAGGGTTTATCTGCCACTATGCTAACATTAAGTTGCTTCTGGGTCTTGTGTACCTAAACATGTTCCATTAATTAATTTTTCCATGTATTTATTTGTTTGTTACATTAAAGTTCCTTGGTTTCTGTCCCCACACTAGAGAAGGCATTATTTGACAAATCTATATCTATATATATATCTATATGTTTCATGCATGCTTCTATTTATTATTTATTTCTTTAGAGGTAGACATTAAGGATTTCTTCATACAATATTTCTTTTGCTGTATAAAATGTTCTCTAGGTTCCACTCATTTCATTCTTCATAATTTTGTGTAGGAATTTCTATGCTTTAAAAAAATTAACCTGACTCTTTGATTGGGGAATGGCTGAACAAATTGTGGCATCTGTTGGTGATGGAATACTATTGTGCTAAAAGAAATAATGAACTGGAGGGATTCCATGTGAACTGGAACGACTTCCAGGAATTGATGCAGAATGAAAGGAGCACAACCAGGAGAATCTTATACACAGAGATGGACACACTGTGACACAATAGAATGTAATGAACCTCTCTACTATGTAATGGACTTGGTACCAGGGCATAGGTCTTTTGCACATGGTCGTTTATTGCTCTGAGATCTTGAACTAAACACCATTGAGTCTTCCCATCAGGAGATAATTTTGCTTTCTTTATTGGCATGATTGGTGTATTGTATTGTGAAAATCCATATTTTAATATGCCCTGCTCCAGTAAACTTTCTATGATGGGTTTCACTCCTTCTATCGCTTCTTGACTAAGTCTGAACTGAGGAATTCTTGGAGGTAAGCCTTCTTTCACCTCTATCTTTACTGGTTCCACTGACAATATCCTGCCCACCTCATTTGAATTTTTAGCCCACACATAATCTGGAATATCATCTGGAACCTCATAGATGTTATCAGTTGATTGGTATGATGATTCCTCACTACATGTGTCTAAAAATAAAATGGGATGGTGTTTCAGAGATCTCTTGGGTATATGTAAATAAATTTGTCCATCCGGTTGACATTGGATGGTTGCAGCCAATTTGCATAGAAGATCTCTTCCCACGAGGTTTGAAGGACATGATGGCATCAATAGGAAGGTGTGTTCAAGAGTCAGAGGTCCAAATTTTAACATTTTAACTTTTAGCTTTGGGACTTGTTGTGCTACTTACTCTAACTGCCTTGAAATTGACATCCTTTAGGTGGTTCTCATAGTACAGAACAAGTTGCCCCCGTGTCCAGTAATCCCTCATAGTGTACCCCCCCCCCCGATTTCTAGAGTAACTAAGGGTTCTCCACTGTCATTGGACTTCACTGGCACTAAGGGTAATAAAGAATCCTCAGTATTTTGTGTACACTTGTCATTGATTCTGTGTTGCGTATGGTCTTTTGTCTCTAAACCCAAACTTCCTATAGCACCATTAGGCAAGTTCAGTTTAGAATCAGGATTACAGAAAGCAGGCTTAAAGAGCATACTCTCATTGAGAGCTTGTAAGTCATTGTCACTATTGCAGATTCCATGTTGGCTTTCATTAAGGGCTTCAGAAATGGAGATTTGATTTGATTTATCTTCCACTCTGCTCTTTAAAGAACTGTCTAGCCTCAAATCAGCAATCTTTCCTTCAGTAGTCTCCAGGATTGTATGATAGTTAGATTGTGTTCCCTTCAACACTTCAGGTTCAACTACTGATTCAAAAGCTGACTGATGTTCCCTATTTTGCCCTACTGTTTTTGTGACTGACATTAGATGATTTTTATTATCAAACACAGCAACAGTCTTGATGTTATGCTTAGCCACACTGATTGTAGAAGAAGACAACTGTTCCCTATCTTTTCCCCAAAGTTTAGGATGAAATTCTGTAGCTAAGGGGTTGAGAAAGGTGGATTTTGACTTTCCTACACAGCTGCTATCATCTTTTAAATCAGTGGGTCGTTTCTTTAAAATCAAGTTCTTGCCAACATCTAGACTCTTTTGCTCTTTAACCTCTAACTGTGACATTGTGTCTAAAGCAATTGCATGGGAAAGAACTGTTGCATCTAATTCCCCTGAGGTTACTGAAAGTGTTCCTTTCTGGAAACTTTGTAAATCCTCGTCATATTGTTCCTTATCCAAGTTGTACCTTTGCCTTATACTTGGAATAAAGAGAGGAATTTTAGTTTTTGATGATTCTAAACCCGTTTGCAAATTTTCTTGATGTGATTCTTTGCAATGGTTTGATTCATGCTTCCCACCCAATGTGAGTGATATGGAATGAGAAAGCTGATCCCTTATATAATCATCCTCCTTAATGCCAAAGATTTCTTTGCGCATTTGCATTATTTCTTCCCATTGCTCATTATCTACCACAGACCTATGTGTATCCTCTGTGTAGATTACTTTAGACACTTTTTCTATTTTGCCCAGATTTCCCATTTTGCTTTCCTCATTTCTTTTAGACTCTGCCACACCCAAATTACACTGATTGATAGGTTTTAAATTAGAAATCTCGATTCATAATGATTTTTTCGGTTTCGTTCCCATTTGTATATATCTCTCCATATCATCTACCGAAGGTGTTTGACTGTACTTTTTGCATGTGTGATTGCAGCAAGTATCCTCATGTTTTTCATCATGCCTTTTTGATTCATTATTCCTAGCCCATTTTGAATTATAAAATGTCTTTCTATTATCTTTTTGATTACTGGTTTTGAAAAATCAATTTGTTGCTTATATCTACAAAAACAAATCACGTGCCTGATCTTCCCACACAAGTAGCATCAGGGTGCTGATTTTGATTTTGGGGTGCTGTTGGCAGGTTGTCTAAACTGGTTTCTACTTGTTTGAAGAGCAAAATTCTTCACCTCTTCGATTTCTTTCTCCTGTCTCGACTGCTTTAATTGCCTCTTCAAGTCTGCTATGATCTCATCTTTCTCATTGTCAGATTGCCTAGCCATTCTCACTTCTTTCTGTTTGGAATCATGTATATATGCTGCATGATTCCTAATATCCTCCAGTGGTAATGATTCCCACTGTGGACAACTTTGCCTGAAATAATTTTGTATCAGGATTGAGGTTCCCTTTACAAATTGCCTCCTTATATGATCAATTGTATCCTGGGCATGAGTGTCTCTAAGTCCTAATATCGTTTCTGCTGCTTCAATAACTCTGTCTAGAAAACTGCTCAGGTGTTCTTCTTCCCCTTGCCTCAGTTTCTCAAATTTCTGCCAAGCATTTGGCCTTTTTGCAAATGATCTCATTGCTTCAATAAGATCAGCCCTGCATCTTAACAAGTACCTCATGTTAGCGTGTTGAGTGAAATCTAGATCTTGATGTACTAATGGCCATGATTCTAAATTGGGGTTCATCCTAGTTTCAGTCAGGAATTTTTCCTTTTCCGAGGGAGTGTAAAATTCCCCCAAAAGAAATTCGACACTGTCGAAACTAGGGTTGAAAAGTGTGAACACCCGCTTTAATTCTTTTAGACTTTTGTAAGGCTTTTCGTAGAATCTGGGAAAACGGCGTTTTAAAACCTCCATATCACTAGGAGTGAATGCCTTGTATGTTTTGACATGCACCACCCCCTCTCCAGGTTGTACAATAGTCCTGTCTACTATTGGTAGTAGAGAGACCACTGCATTCTGAATTGGTTGTTCTTTCTCTGGTTCCTTTTGTCCCCAAAATTTTGATTCTACAATTTCAAGTTGCCAGATGGTATGCTTATCGAGTTCCCTTCCTTCACGGAATTGCCTCAACACTTGGAACAGTAGTTTGATGTTCTCTACTAGTTCCTTGCTATTATTATCTTGTTTTGGATGAGATGCCTTATAATAATTTAACAGATGAGTCAGAACCGCTTTTGAAATTGCCAAAAAATGCCATAGAGACAGAACAATTGCTACTGCTGTTGGTATGAAGCATATGCATTCAACTAAAGTGAATGCAAACCATTTGTAATAGTCATAGATTTCAATTAATTGTTGTATCAAGTGTGGTACTTTTACCAGCCAAAACGTATAAAGTCCCTGCATAAAAGACCAAATAAGCAGTGACAGACTGCTTAATACAAAAATCATTCTTGTGAAATTCATTTTCTTTTTCTTCAGAAGATAGTAGGTTTCATATGACTTGGCTCGCCAGATGTAATGGGGATAATTTGAGGAAAGGTGTGTGAGATAAGGGAAATTGAAAGGAGATTGTCAGAGACTTGCTAAATGGATAATCTAGGTTACAGGTAGGCTGGGATTAAGGAGATTCAGGATATAATAGGGCTAAAGTCAGGAGTATAACACAGAAGGGAAACAGAGATCTTCAGGGAGAGGAGAAATTAAACTAAACAGACAAACAGCAGGCTTTACAGACTGGGACTTAGACTCAAACACAGGCAGAGGGAAATAGACTAAACTGAAATTAACAAATAGGGTTTAGTTAATTTCACAGGAAGGGACTTGTTTTGAAGTTACACCTTCCTTCAAGATGGATACCCCGGCTTCCCTTCAAGTCCAGAGTATGTTGGTTCTTTCCCTCTTCTTCCCTCTCTTAATAACTAACAGACAAATTATACTAATAGGTCTGTTGAAACACAAAAAGGGTTTCTTATCTTTAAAGGGTGATTTGTCAGGAAAGTGGATCAAAGGAAAACCCTAACAGTTGCCTCAGGAACCTCAGGTCGGGGAAGGGAGGCAAAGATGGAGTCTGAGTAAGGAACAACCTTTAACTCAGCTTACAAAATAAATGATGACTGACTAGTTTCTCTATATCTAATATTGTCAAATAACAATTAACCCTTCACAGATTTTAACTCCTCTCTAATGACTCTCCTTATTAACTCCACAGACATATAAGGTAAGGGAGGGAAGGTAGGAAATAATATTAGGGAAGGAAGATATAAAGGGTTTATCCAAAATAATAATTTCTTAAGTAAATATATCAAAGCTAGGCTAAATTTCAATACTTCGGCTAGGTAAGGAAGCAGCTCGGCTGATCAGACAACTTCCCTCCACGGGAGATCCTAATCAACTGTCTTTTCCTCAAGATTCCAAACCCGTAACTGCTTTTTGGAACTCAACCAAAGCTAGAAAAAACCATATGACCCCTTCTCTATACTACAACTAGCAGCAATGCAATAATCCAGGACAATTCTGAGGGACCTATGAGAAAGAATATTATCCACATCCAGAGAAAGAAACGTGGGAGTAGAAACATAGAAGAAAAACATCTGCTTGATCACATGGGTAGATGGGGATATGATTGGGGACGTAGAATCAAAATGGTCACCCTTAATGCAAATATTAATAATATGGAAATAGGTCTTTATACATGTAAAATCCAGTGGAACTGCTCATTGGCTATGGGAGTGGGGTAAGAGGAGGAAGGGAAAGAACATGACTCATGTAACCATGGAAAAATATTCTAAATCAATTAATTAAATAAAAAATTTGAAATTAAAAAAGGAATCTAATCAAAGAGCAGTTGTTAAAACAAAAAGCATCGGAAAATGAAGACAAATATCAAATGGTAGATATTAAAAATGTTATACTTTAAAATAAAAAAATTAACCTTCTTCTCATTTCTTACTACATAGTAATATTCTATCATAATAATATTCCCCAACTTATTTAGCCATTCTCCAACTAATATGAGCATTCCCTTAATTTCCAGGTCTTTGCTGCTATAAATATTTTAGGATATTCTTTTCTTTTTTCCCTGGTTATCATGGGATATAGACCTAATAATAGTGGTTTTGCTGGGTCAAATCTTTGATCATTTATCAACTGAGGAATGACTAATATATTCTTAAAAATTTGACAGAGTTCTTTATATATTTGAGATATGATGTAGCCCCCAGTAGTGAGAATGAACCCCAGTTTGCAAGGTCTCTGGGTAGCGATAGCCTAGAAACAGCCAGATATGTAGCATACTACTTACATGAGAACTCAACCCCTCCTGCCCCCCAAAATACTGTATGTTCTTCCAAGAAATTACTGATACAGGAATTCTGTGAGAAGCTGGGTCACACATTGACATGTTGAATTATCACCTATAGAAAACTATTTAGAGCCACCTAGGTAATTTAAATCCATTGTTTCCATCCTGTTAATCAAGGACTTCCATTGTGAGTGATCTAACCCTGATTCAACCTTCTATAAATATCTACCTGAAATCAATGAATTTTGTCACTTACCAGCAAGAGGCCTATGAGTCTGTCTGTAAGTCCATCTGTGACCCTACTGATTCCAACCTCATTCCTCCTATCCTATTCCATGACCCACAAATAACTCATCGAACTGGTCTTAATAAGATGAGGCCTTTATGTTTGAGATATGAGGTCTTTATTCAAGAATTTGTCTATGTCCTCTGCCCCAATTTTCCATTTTCCTTCTGATCTTGGCTACATTGATTTTATTTCTGTAAAACTTTTCAATTTAATGTAATCAAAATTATCCATTTTACATCTCACAATGCTCTATCTCTTGTTTATTCATAAATTCTTCTTCTATCCATAAACCTAATAGGTAATGTGTTACTGTTTATCTATCTCTCAGTCAGTCAGCCAGTCAGTCAGTCAGTCAGTCAGTCTCTTTCTATCCTTTCTCAAAAGTCTAATTTACTGTTTCTCTAATTCATATCCCCTTCTGAGTCCCTCACTTATCCTACCCCCTTGCTCTTATTTCTTTGTAAGTTAAGAAGACTTTTGTACTCTGCCAGATATATATGATTCCCTCTTTAACCCAACTCCAATGAAGATAAAGGTTCCATACGATAAGCTCTCTATTATAACAGTTCTTCTATTCACACCAATATTGTATGAGATAATATGTTCTATTTTACCTCTTCATACCTAATTTTGTTTTTTAGGATCATCTCATCATAATCAATTTGACCCTGAAATCATAATTCAATTTCTTAAGAACTATGAATATAAATTTCCCACATAAGAAGTAAACAGTTTAATCTGATATGATATTTTATGATTAGTCTTTTATGTTTACCTTCTTATGTTTCTCCTGATTTTTGTAAGCCAAAATTTCTGTTCAGTTCTGGTCTTTTCCTCAAAAATACTGGAAAGTCCTTTAGTTCATTAAATATCCTTTTTGCCTCTTGAAGGATTACACTCAGCTTTTCTGGGTAGGTTATTCTTTGTTGTAAACCCAGTTCTTTTGCTCTTTTGTGAGTGAGAAAATACTGTTACTCCCTTATACATGATTATATTTTAATGTTAGTAATAGTTTTCAGATAATAATAATTATAGTTCTAAGATAATTAGTATTAAGTCATGATTTTAGAAGGCTTTTTCATTTACATTTTAGTAAAGTTCTAAAACTAGAGCTTTAGAGTTAGCCTCACCTTTCTAAGTTGATTTATCATGCACATGTGATCAGATATGCATCTTTGACTTTGACCTTTGTTTCTGAAAGAAGAAGGATAGCAGATAATTGGGGTGTGTTTTGGTAATCCCCTGACTGAATTGTTATGGGCAAAAGCTACTAAAACTACTGCTCCTTACTTGGGAGATACTTGGAGATGCTACACGAGTGGAGGTTCCCCAATATGAACAAGTTTGGGATGAGAAGTTAGAGGGAGATGTTGTCTAATGAATGAACCCCAAATGAACCCTGACAATTGCTCAGAACCAAGTTAAATTCACTCAAACCTCCCCACTCCCGTAATGTTGATAGCAGTTCAAAATGGAGAGCAGTCCACCTTCCCCTTCACAACCCACAAGGATTTAGTCTCCTACCCAAATCAAATGTTGTCTACATCTGACTAGAATCTTTCAACAAGGGGTTTATTAAGGAATAAAATACTTTGAAGGGTAATGGAAAAGATATAAGGGAAAGGGGTGTAAGGTGATTCCCTAAATCCTATTATCTATCTTTCCCAGGGCAGGGTAGTAACAGATATTTCTTCAGAGATCTCCAATGCCCAGTTTGTATGACCCAGTAAAATGCCTATCCTTATATTATCACTAGCTAAAGAGGGAAATGTAAAAATCAAGGTTCAAAGCAAGGTTGGTTAGCCCCCAGGGGCCGGCTCCCCTAGAAGTCCAGCCCCTCTGGCCCAAAATGAAGAAAACGGTTGTTCAGGTTCTTCACTGAGTAAAGGGAATAACAGTAGAACAAATGGCTGGTTTAGTCTTCCCAAAAGTCTCAGGAAAACTCTCTGGATTAGCTTGAAAGGTCTGCAGCCCCACCATATCACTCCAGAGATCCACTGGTCCTCTCAGAATTCATGGCTCCCCTGGCCAACTGACCTTCTCTCTCCCTGGGTCAGACTTCTATATTCAATATGTCACCTGCAGCTGTAAGCTTGCTTAACTCTTGCAGTGTCTTGTCCAGTCCATTACATTTCATAACCAGATATGTTATTATCCATCATCACCCTTCCTTATCTAGAATAGGCCCAGAGAACATCCTTTTCCCCCAGATAACTGTCAAGTGACTCTTAGGTCATGGTCAGAAGATCTCTCTCACCAAATAAGGGGTACTTCTTAAATGACCTCACCTATGGACAAATAAGGGTTGCTTCATAGTTGAACTAACCAATGAACAACATTGCTAAGCATCTTCCTCCCTTGAAGGGTATGATTATTCTTATATTTTTCTTTGTACTTGTATGGAAAACTTAACTGTTACTTTAAGGCTTACTTAACGGAACTTTAAGGTTCCCAAACTTTTTTGGCCTACCACCCCCCTTTCCAGAAAAAATATTACTTAGCACCCCCCTTTCACATACTATCACCACCCCCTTACAGTTATTTACTGCCCCCAAATGCACCTGTGGCCATCACCGCACTCCCCCC
>NC_058130.1:267504512-267524598 GCF_016433145.1 Gracilinanus agilis | reverse complement strand
AAAATCGCCAGGGCCTGATGGATTCACAAGTGAATTCTATCAGACATTCAAAGAGCAACTAATCCCAATACTATACAAATTATTTGATATGATAAGCAAAGAAGGAGTCCTACCAAATTCCTTTTATGACACAAATATGGTACTGATTCCAAAGCCAGGTAGACCAAAAACAGAGAAAGAAAACTATAGACCAATCTCCCTAATGAACATAGATGCAAAAATCTTAAATAGAATACTAGCAAAGAGACTACTCCAGCATGTAATTAAGAAGATCATCCACCATGATCAGGTGGGATTTATACCAGGAATGCAAGGATGGTTCAACATTAGGAAAACCATCCACATAATTGACCATATCAACAGTCTATCAAACAAAAATCACATGATTTTCTCAATAGATGCTGAAAAAGCCTTTGATAAAATACAGCATCCATTCCTATTGAAAACACTGAAAAGTATAGGAATAGAAGGACCTTTCCTAAAAATAATAAATAGTATATACCTAAAACCATCAACAAGTATTATATGCAATGGGGATAAATTAGAAGCCTTCTGAATAAGATCAGGTGTGAAACAAGGATGCCTATTATCACCTCCATTATTTAACATTGTACTAGAAACACTAGCAGTAGCAATTAGAGAAGAAAAAGAAATTGAAGGTATCAAAATAGGCAAGGAGGAGACTAACCTATCACTCTTTGTAGATGATATGATGGTATACTTAAAAAATCCTAGAGAATCAACTAAGAAGCTTGTAGAAATAATCAACAACTTTAGCAAAGTTGCAGGATACAAAATAAATGCACATAAATCATCAGCATTTCTATATATTTCCAACACATTAGAGCAGCAAGAGGTAGAAAGAGAAACACCATTTAAAATCACCCTAGACAATATAAAATACTTAGGAATCTAACTACCAAAACAAACACAGCAATTATACGAAAACAACTACAAAACACTTTTCAAACAAATAAAACTGGATCTCAACAATTGGAAAGCCATTGGTTGCTCATGGGTAGGACAAGCTAACATAATAAAAATGACCATTCTACCCAAATTAATTTACCTATTTAGCGCCATACCTATCAAACTACCAAAAAACTTCTTTACTGAATTAGAAAAAACTATTTCATTTGGAATAACAAAGATCAAGAATCTCAAGGGAAATAATGAAAAAAATGTGAAGGAAGGGGGCCTAGCAGTACCAGATATTAAAGTATACTATAAAGCAACAGTCATGAAAACAATATGGTACTGGCTAAGAGACAGAGGGGAGGATCAGTGGAATAGACTTGGGGTTAATGACGTCAGCAAGACAGTGTATGATAAACCCAAAGAGCCCAACTTTTGGGACATGAATCCACTATTTGACAAAAACTGCTGGGAAATTTGGAAAACAATATGGGAGAGATTAGGTTTAGATCAATATCTCACACCCTACACCAAGATAAATTCAGAATGGATGAATGACTTGAATATAAAGAGGGAAACTATAAATAAGTTAAGTGAACACAGAATAGTATACTTGTCAGATCTCTGGGAAAGGAAAGATTTCAAAACCAAGCAAGAGTCAGAGAAAATTACAAAATGTAAATTAAATGATTTTGATTATATTAAACTAAAAAGCTTTTGTACAAACAAAAACAATGTAGTCAAAATCAGAAGGGAAACAACAAATTGGGATGTAGACTCATAACTACCACAGCAATGCAACTATCAACAATTTGGAAATAGGTCTTGATCAAGGACACATGACAAAACCAGTGGAAATGTGTGTCAGCCATGGGTGGGGGGAATGCGGGGGGTGAAGGGGAAAGTGGGAGCATGAATCATGTAACCATGTTAAAAATGAATATTAATAAATGTTTAAAAGTTAAAAAAAAAAAAAGAAATCATTCCTCATTTTGGCCTGCCTGCACGTATTGACTCGGACAGGGGAGTCACTTTACTGATTCAGTTTTATCTGAAATATATTCCTGTTTGGGGATAACTCCAAAATTCCATGTACCATATCACCCCCAGAGCTCAGGCCAAGTTGAACAGATGAACAGAGAACTTAAATCTATGATTGGCAAATTATGCACTGAGACACATCTGAAATGGCCTGAAATTCTCCTCTAGCTCTATTTTATCTTAGAAGCAGGCCCAGGGGAGATCTACATAACTCACCATATGAGATGCTTTTTGGACACCCTCCTATACAGGCTAAGTCTTTTTCTCCTGCATATACATCACTATTATGAGGAGATATTTCTATTGCTTCCTATATACAGGAATTGCAACACAAACTGCGTGAACTCCTTGAATCTGGAACTGCAGTACAAGCAGGACCAATAGACTTTTCACTTCATGATCTGAACCCAGGAGACAAGGTGTATATAAAGAATTTCCAGTGCACTGGAGCAACTCAGCCTTCATGGGAAGGGCTGTTTGAAATATTATTAACAACCCCAAAAGCTATAAAAATTGGAGAAAAGGACTCTTGGATTCATTGCTCATATGTAAAGAGAGCATCTTCTATTGACACTGATTGACTGTTTCCTGTTATATGCATTGGAGATAACAGTTCATAGACTAATGGATGCTGTTTTTTGAAATTACATTGTATTTTTTTTGTTCTTGCTTTTTTCCCCTGAATTAATTTTTAATTTTCTTATTGCTTTTCCTCTTATCTTTTAATAGAATAATTGATTTTCCGTTTTTCTCATCTCTTGTACTTAAAGTACATATAACTATTAATCTTTTTTATTTTTTGCAGTGCTATAATTTTAATATATATTTGCTGTAATATTACTGCTTACTCACAAGGTTTTAGACGTTGGGAACCTACCATATATTGTTAACTGTTATGGGACTGTGATTAATGCTTCAGTCTGATTCCAGGAGAAGGGAACACAAGAGTCGTTAAAAAGTGCTAAGAAAGCACAAGGTCATGGAGTCCGACCAACCAATTCCAATGGGATTGATGAGAAAAACTGCACAGTGCCAAGGCGCACAAGGTCAAAAAGACCATACAAATACAGGTGGGATTGAGGAACTCCCATGCCAATACTAAAGACTTGAATTCAGTGTAAGATTAAAGTTGCAAAGCTTAACATATGTTAAGATGTAGGACTCTTCGAACTACACTGCCAGTCAGATACCAAAGGTTGGCCATCATCTTGGCTTACCCATATACTCCTGAGAGTGAAGGTAAATCAGACCAGGGAACGACAGTCACTTCCCTTGCAAACAAATCTGGTCCTTTTTTCTCTCTTTTGGAATGGCAACTTCCTGTAGTCTTGGCTGCAAATGGCTAAGTGCAGTATTACTGCATTTTGTCCTACAGACTAGTAGGATGGAAATTATATAAATTGGACCCTAATACAAGGGCCTATTATGAATTTATTTTTGTTTAAAATTTTATATACATATTTTGATATTTTGATTCTGATTTTAAATGTTTTCTTTCTCCCAAAGTTTCATTTCTCTTCTATTTGATTTTCTTTTTATGTTTATGTTTTTCCTTTTGAATTTACTCATACAACCCCATAACTCAACTATGTATCTTGAGCTGATCTGGGTATTTATTTTTTAAATACCCATGTCAGGGGGGATTGTATTTTTATAAAATCCAAGATATAATTTTTTTGTTTGAGAAAAATTCTCAGGGAAAGAAGCTTGCTGACTCCTTAATCCAGAGAATGAACTGTTTGCAGAAAGATGCCTGAAGAATATACATTACATCAAGACATCCAGAATGAATTTTGGGGTACAATTGATTGAACCAATGGGGTTTGAACAGTTACTTTGAATGTATATTTTATGCCAATAGGGGACTGCCCCCAATTGGTTTCTTGTCAATGGGTTTAGCAAACATTGGTTTTGCATTCTCTCTCTTCCATTCCCCTCTTATCTCTAACTATTGTAGTTAGAAGACCTTTGTGGGTATAAGATGATTATATAAAATGATCAATTGGGGTGACTAGGCACACAGAATGATCATCAGGGGGGATTGGGTAAATGGAATTAGCTCACCCCCATTCATAGTTAAAACTCTAGCCACCAGAGATAATGTCAACCCACCTCCCTTAGTGGGGAGGGGAGACAGGTAACAATAAGTAACAAATCAAGAACAAGGGACTGCCCTTTGGGCAGTCCAAAACAGTATTGAGGCTGCCGTTTGTCCACTTGAATTAGAGGTGGATACAGGAAGTGACGAAAGATGCTATCTCTCAAATATGCTGGTAACTTCCTGTGAAGGCAGTTGGCGCTTTGAACTTGGTGTAGAAGGATCTCTGGTGAGACCTCAGGCAGCTTCCCTCTGAATTGTCACGTGGGTAAGTTAGGCTGACTTCCCTTTGCCTCTCTTGGCATTCTAGAATATCTACCCTCAAGGAGGCTTCTTTGCCTTTTTAATTGTCAAGGCCTTGCGGCTAGTAACCTTGTTTAATTTAGCTCTAAATCCTCCTCCATGCCGGACCTCTGGTCTGGCCAGAGTTTCTCTCTCTCTCTCTATCTCCCTACCTTCAATCTTCCTAATTGTAAATAAACTACCATAAAAGCCATCCTGACTTGGGTCTATTTTTAATTATGGAATCAATCTAAATATGATTGATTCCTGGTGACCATACTTTAAATATATATATCTTATATATGTAAATATCTAATTTCCCTTCTTACATATGCAATGCTGCATTTATTGCATATGGATACCTAACTACATCCTGTCTCAAAAAATGGCACTTTTGTTCCATTTTTCAAGTTTGAATTGCTTAGTTTAAATTTCTTTAGTTTGATTAATACAAATAAGGGTCTTCATGATTGAATATTCAATAAATGTTTGCTCAAAAAAATCCTTGGATGCACACCTAAATGTATTGCTCTATACACTATGTGTTATGTGTGTCCTTTTCCCCAAAGATACTAAGCTCTTGAGGGAGCAACAGTTCAAGCTAAGACCTGTAGTGTTAGAAAAGGAAAAGACCTTGGATTTTATCAATTGATTCCAAACTCCTTATTTTATAGAAGACAGTGAGATTCAGAGAACTGAAGTGAAACAGATCTGCCGACCCTTCAGCCCATTGCTTTTTCTACTCTGCTTTTTTTTGGTATATAGTCTAATATAACATGAGCATGTTGTAGATACTCAATAAATACTGATTGTTTTTTGCTTATATTTGTGGGAAGGGAAGCAAATAAACTTTTATATAGTATCTATAATGTGTCAAACACCGATTATCTCATTCCAAACCCCCAGCAACTGTGAGAGGTAGGTACTAATATTATCTACATTTTCCAGATGAGGAAACTGAGGCAAGGGATAGAAGTTAAGTGATTTGCCCCAGGTCACAAAGCTAGTAAATGTCTCAGGTGGGATTTGAACTTAGGTCTTTCTGACTCTTGGTCCAATGTAGAGGGAAGAGGATAAGTTCCTTAACTTAGTAGTGTCTTGTTTTGGAATGCAAACCCAAAAGCATATTGTAAGACATTATGATCTTTTCCTCATTCAGGGTTCTTCTAAATGTTACCTAAAATCATCTTGTATATATATATATATATATATACAAACACACACATGTATATTTAAAATGATAAGATAAAACAAAGACAAAATCCTCTTTTTGAGGCAGGAGAGGGACATTTCACAGAGTAGGGCCGGCCAAAAAGCTAGATTCCAACAAAGAGTAAGGTAGTTAAATATGTAATGGAGGATTGCCAGGGAAAGGTGCCTTAAACAGTGAACAGGTGGGTGTGTGGGAGACAGAAATGACAGGAAGGGGCCCAACAAGTACGGAGACTAAAGTTTAACAGCAAAAGGCTGTCTGTTACTGAATTGGCTGTTAGGTCCAACTGCCACTCTGAAGCACCAAGACTAGGCCTATGGTAATCAGCAAAGTAAAGGCAAGAGTTTATAAGTTAAGGCAACACATTTAATCAAGGACAAACTAAGATTAAGGATGGGAATAGGGTTTACTACACTTAAAAGCTAAGGGCAAACCACAGGGGCAGGGGAAGGACTTGACTACACTAAACTAAGACCTAAGCCAGGCAGGGCCCAGAGAATAACAGGACTGAAGTGGGTATCCTCACAGTAAAGTCCAGATATGTTTCCAGGATGCCAGGAACCAACTCCTCCAGAACTGATGGTTCAAAGTAGCCCAGTAGGGAGAGGAGCCTGCAAGCTGTCCACCAGATCGCAGATCACTCCCTACTCAGTGCTGTTGTGCAGGATAGATGTCCTCTGCTTCTAACCTTCCCCACACTCCAGGATCCCAGGGAATCAGGGTGCAACTCCACAAGCTCTGAGGTCTCCCAGGGAATCAGTTACTGCTTGTAACTCCCACCATGGAGTCCTTCTCAGAGAGTGCCAGCAACTTCCTGCTTCCCCATTCCATGTGGAATTCTCCAGCCCTTCCTGCTAGGTCCAACACTAATACTAAATTAATAGCTAAATAATCCTCACAACAAATAGTATACTAACTCTCATGGAAAGTGAATAAACAGCCAGGTAGGACTTTCCAAAAAATTCTGAGGGTTTTGACAGTGTCTGGCTACTTCAGAGCTCTGGCCTATTAATTTGAAAGATTAATCTAAGAATTATGAATGCTTATGTATGAGAGACTCATTGTTTTAGAAATGAAACTGTACCAAGTATATCCATCTGGAGACCTGGCATGTAAGACTTTTACTGAATCACCATTGAAAGGGAATAATCCTTGGGCAAAGGGATCACATATCTAAATGGGAGGGAAAGGGAGAAAACAAGCTTTTTAAAGCACCTACCATATGCCAGGCACTGTGCTAAGTACCATAATAATTAAAATTGGGTGGCCAAATGTAATAATTAAAAATTTGGTTTGACAAAGATAATAATGGTTAAAAAAAAGAATTATTGTGGTTGCTGTTTATAAAAGTTAAAGTTAAATTGTGAGTTAGAAGACTGTTAGTAGCTTTATTTATAGCAAGGGTAGAGATATTGAAGTGGGAAATATAGGAAGGAGGTAGAAAATATCACCTAGCTAAAAATCCTAGTCTTAATCTAGTGCCTCCAGACCGTGAATGTGAATCCAAATTCGAATCTCACCAGAATCCAAAGTCTGGATCAGGAAGCTGAAATCCAAAGGGCCAAAGATGCTGAAAAAAACACTGAGAACCTTCAGCACATGTGAGGCCAAGACTGTCAAGAATAATCCCAAGAATTCGTTGAACAATGAATGAGTCCAAGAATGTGCCAAGCATGAAGATCTCCAGAATCAAAAGAGAGCAATCGCTCTCAGGCTCCTGCTTATATACAGCTTTCTCCATCCAACAGCTCTCTTCATCACATCTCAGGAATCAATTACAGACTTTCAATTTGTCTAGTACTGCCCAGGAAGGGGGCAGTGCTTGTGGCCTGTTAAGGTGTGAACTTTCTTTGTTAGTGACTAAGTGTTAAGTAGGGGTACTTTAAGTTCTTGATTGATTAACTTAAAATAGACAATGGGAATAAAAATTATTTATAAATATTATTTATACTTTATAAATATTACCTTATTTGATCCTTATAACTATCCTGGGAGATATGTATTGTTATTGTCCCAATTTTACAGTTGAGAAAACTGAAACAGAAGACAAAGTTTAAATGAGTTGACAAGGGTTATGAACCCAGATTTAAACTTAGGTCTTCCTGACTTGAGGTTCAGTGTTCCATTTCTGAGCCTTGCCCCTAGGAACATAAGTGTATTTATATACTATTTTTACTTATAAACCTATTTCCATGTTTAATATATTATTATATTTAATATAATATATGTATATTGTTTACATTATGTAGAAATACATATAGATTATATATTTTACTTTGCATATATACAACTATGTACATATACACATTTCTCTCTCTCTCTCTCTCTCTCTATATATATATATATATATTTATTCACAGTAACCTTAACTAACTAACTAACTAACTAACTAATCCTAGTCTAATACCAGAGCAACAAATAGTGTAGTGCAGTGATGGGCAAACTACGGCCCACGGGCCAGATGTGGCCCCCTGAAATGTTCTATCCAGCTGCATGACTATTCCTAACCTGATTAATACAATGAGTAGGATATAATACAATGAAACTTCGAAAGAGTTGCCTTAGAAACAGACTGACAGACGAGCATTTCCTTTCCTTTGGCCCCCTCTTTAAAAAGTTTGCCCATCACTGGTGTAGTGGATAGATCACTGGTCTTGGAGTAAGGAAGACCTGAGTTTTAAGTTGTGTCTGTCACATTGCCTTTGTGACCATGGGCAAACCACCCCTCTCTCAATGCCCCAGTTAATCCTTTAGGACTAAAAATTGCAGAACAATTGTTGATCTGCATCAGTGGTAGAAGTTTCCTCAATGGAAATTCCCTAAACCAATGCTATCATTGGTCTGCTACCTAAAAAATAATGGTACTGTTAAGAGAGTTTTTATTAATTTCTTCTTTTTTATATTTAAGAGGAAAAGGAGTAGTCCTTGTAATAATCCACTGTTCTTGTAAATATTGTCCAATTGTCCATTTGTAGTTTTCTTCTTGAATTTCAATGTCCTTAAAAACAGTGTCTAGTTGTATCTGTAGTCTTATCCATGATATAAGCAGCTAATCATTTTCAATGACAGGTATCTGGAATGGACCTTCCTAGGCCAACTGAGTTGCTTCTGTCCATTGAAAGTTTTTAATATAAACTGTATCACCTGTATGAGTCTTTCAATTTCACCTATAGTTTCTAGACCATAAAATAAAACTCTGGAAATTAGTGTTAAATTCAAAAATTAATAATATTAACATATTCTCATACTGGAGCCATGGCTACTCCAAAACTTGATCACCTTTTTCAAGTTTATCAATTTTTCCCTTTAATGTTTTTATCTCCTTTCTTAATGCATCCACTAAATCATTATCATTGACATCTTTCATTTCATGCCCATTATAAACATAAACTGCCACTCTCCTTTACTTATCAAGGTCCATATTCATCCAGTTAGGGCAATTGGTTTTAAAATAGTCCTTGACTACTTTGCAACAGTTTGTTACAAGCTGCTTTCTCAATTGTCTAATGTCTCTTTCTCTGGTTAAGTCAATGTCTATGTATCTTCCTCCCAGTTCTATAAGTTTGTCCATGATCTGTGAAGGATTTTCTCCTATCTTCTGCTTGAGCTTTTCAAATTTTGTCCAGGTTCCAGGGCTATCTGAACAAGCTCTCTTTGCATTAAGAACTGCCTCCTTAGTTTGGCACAATCTCGCATAGTTCATTTCATCATTAATGTTCCAATGAGGGTAAGCACTGGTAAGCTTGATAATTTTATCCTTTTCCCTTTTAGTTAGTAACTCATCTAGGAGATATTAAAAATTAATCCAGGTTGGATCAAATTGCCTGCATATCTTCTGTAGCTTTTTTTTATCACAGCTATAGGATCCTCCTCAAAAGAAGGAGTGTGGTGCTTAAATTCCTCCATATCCTGAGTGGTAAATGCTTTGTGGTGCCTAATAGTTATTAACTTGTTCTTCTTATGGTTAAGAGTTGGCAATTATCTTAAAGGGAATAGGCTAGGGTTAGTATCTTCTTTCTTTTGGCTTTTAATTTTAGGTGCCTTGGTGGGAGAATTGGAAACAGTAGGAGAGGCAGGTTTAGTAGACTGAGCACAACTCTCATTCTGATTGGAGATAGTTTCATTTTGTTGCTTTATAGGTTTAGTCATTTGAGAGATACCATCTTCAACTTTTCCAGTTTGGTGGGCAATAGTGTTAGTTAATTTCGAGATGCAATCCTCAAGATATACAACTCTAGTCTCCATTAATCTCTCTTTCAGTTGCTTCTTTTTCTTAGTAAGAACTAAACTAAATACTTGATATTTAGTACCTTTGTAACAATGCGTACAGAACAAATACTCCTATAAGTGGTACTAACTGCAGACAATCCATAACTGTGAGATTGAAAATCTCAGTGAAAGTCCAAGGTATTGGGAGTTCTCTGAGGTAATGAGGTATTACCTCCTTCACTATCCATACCATGATACTGAACAACATGGTTACACTCCTATTCTTTTCCTAATATTAGAAAGAACAGAAGATCAATAGATTAATCAAACTCTTAGCTGGCTTGCCAAGCTGTGAGGGGTTAATTTTTGGGGGGTAGGTGTTTGAACAAAAGCCAGTGAGTAGTTTATTAAACCCAAAACTTAGTTTATTATTAGGAAAATTTGGATAGGAAATAGGAATGAGGAAAGTGAAAATAATCTTACAATAGCTTGTAACTATACCCCAGATCCCAATCCTAACTAAATTTCTCTAAAAACCCATAAATATATTTGCCTCAGAGGGGAATCTGCTAGGCTGAAGCCCTTGCCTACTCTCCTATTCTCACTATCTAATAATATAACCACTATCTATCTACCTTAACCTACCCAAGATATTAATAATCAATAAGGCTATTAAGGCCTTAATTCCATTCTCTGTCTCCAACCAGAGAGAATGCTAGCAGCACACCCTCTCCCCAGGAGACTCAGAGACAAAAAGCTGTTTGCAGCCCTCTGTCACTCACTAACTCCCCTTGGTCACACCATTCTAACTATCACTAACTAACAAGTGGCACAGCAGAAGATCTCTTACTGAAAAATATTATTGCTCCTTTTCCTCTTAAATATAAAAAGGGAGAAATTAATAAAAACCCTATTAACAGTACCTTATAGTAGTACCATATAATCTGTGTTGATAGAGGGATAATGCACACTTAGTTGCTCACTATGTTGAAGAAATCACATATTAGCAGATAAAAAGGATATAGTAATGTTATTAATAGGGGTAGCTGAGTGGCTCGGTGGATTGAGAGCCAGGCCTAGAGACTGGAGGTCCTAGGTTCAAGTCCGGCCTCGGACACTTCCAGCTGTGTGACCTTGGGCAAGTCACTTGACCCCTACTGCCCACCCTTACCACTCCTGGGCCAAGGATGGTCCCTAGCCCAGATGAAAAAAGGAGGAGGGTTGGGCGTGGGGCTAGCAACCCCACCCTGTAAAAACTACATCTGCTAAAGAAACTGCAACCTAAAGTAGGGGCAGCTGGGCTAGCTCAGTGGATTGAGAGCCAGGCCTAGAGACGAAAGGTCCTAGGTTCAAGTCCGGGCTCAGACACTTCCCAGCTGGGTGACCCTGAGTGACTGTGTGTCCCATTGCCTACTGGTTGTGGCCCTATGCTCCTAGAATGGAGTCCCAGGATAAAAAAAAATGTTATTAATATATAATTAGTATATACTACTGTTAGCATATAATTGTATGCTATTAGCAAATAATATTAACATATTACAGTTACAGTCCTGAGGGATTATTGTCATAGATTTAGTGATAGGGTCACCTATTCCCCAACCCATTCCTGATCATTCCTTTCCCTTGTTAAACAACATATATAAGAGTTATTAAGTACCTTCCTGGAGTAGTTATTCCATCACCGCTCTGGGGAGGGAGAAATGCAGTCAGATGAACATTACCTAAGGCTGATAGAGCCCAATACCAATAATTAATCAATCCTAGGTAGGACCTGAAAGGGTTACCCATCCATTGACCTTTAGGGATCCTGCCTGGGCACTGTTATAAAGAAGGGCAGTTATTATAACATCCAGCTGGGTGGCAGGACTTGGGTGTCCCTGCACCAGCCATTAGGTAACTAAACCATAGCTTCCTCAGATTAATATCTCACATTACTACTACTAATAACCAGCCTAATAGTAGTAGTATCCAGATTACTCTCATATTTTATAACAGTTGCCACTATAAAAAGAGTGCAGGAGAGGACATTAGTGAAAATGAGGGGTGTTGGGGAAAAATCTAGTGTTGCTGAAATATACTTGACTGCAAATTGTACCTAATGATTTTTAATTACATATTTTTTCTTCTCTTGTCTGAGGTTTCCTCTTCTCCTAAGAGAGCCTAAACCTCATATCCTTCTGGTGCCCAAAGAAGAGACTTATCTCTCTTTTTAAAAAGTTTATATACTCATCTTTTAGATGTTTATCTTATGATTAATGTAAGGATGGGATTTGTGCAAGGGGGATGGGACCAAAGGAACCAGAGAAGGCAGTTGCTGGCAGTTGCTGAAGTTGAGACTGAGAGGATTCTGGGAATTTCTGGGAGGAAGAGGAGAGAGGAGAGGTCTTCGGGTGGAGGACTGTGAGGAGAGAGGAGGAGGACATTCCAGCTCAGATCCAGTCCTGAGGGCTTCCTGAGGATCTTTCTTTTGGAAAATGAAACCCTGATTCCCTGATCAAAGCCATTCCATCGCATCTCACCCATCAAGGTTTCAACCATAGAGTCAGAAAGTTTGGACTCCAGTTTGGGAGCAATTTCTTACTCTCCTTCTCCCATTACTCAACCTTGCTGAGAGACTCTTTTTCAGTCAAATCTTACAATTATAGAAAAGGATAGAAATAGAAAAACAGAAGGAGAAGGAGAAAGGGAAGAAGCTTAGGTGAGAGATCCCACCCAAGTGACAGACCCCATAACAATAGCAAAGGGGGCACCCCAAAATCCTTCTGCCCTTCACCCCTTTCCCCAGTCCCTGATTTGCGAATAATAAAAAGCCATTCAACAGTCAGATAGTGCTCCAGAGTGCGAAAGAGACAATAAGGGAGAAGGGAAACCACAGCTTGGTCTGGCTGCCTCCATCTTGAAGCCGGATCACCTGCTATGAATTTAACTGATTGGGGGGAGGTTTGTATGAACCCCGTCCTTATTCAGGATTGGATTGGGGTTTCACATACCCTCTCTTATAGGGAAGCCTTGCCCCAGCTTCTGTGGGGCAGCAGGACCACCTAGGCTACCCAGTTTTGGGGTGATACCCCCTTAAAGTCTCCCAGTTATATTTGGTCCCAGGGGAGAGCTGGAAGAGAGACTTTCCACATAGACTTTCTCTATCTCCCCTCTATCAACATTCATGACTGGCATTTTCATTGTTACATTAATTTATTTGGTTTTTGGTAATATGAAAATCCCATGATATTCTCTCTGTTCCTTCCATCCTTCAATAGAGAAGGCATCACTTGACAAATATATATGCATATATATATATAGTTGGATAAGTAGATATACATATATATGATTTTGTATACCCATATAGACATACGCATGTATATGTATGTATACTATGTCTTTTGTGTTCCTGTTTATCAGTTCTATCTCTGGGGGTGAACATTCACAAATTATTCTTCAAACATTAATTCTACAGTTATATATAATGTTCTTTTGGTTCTGCTTATCTCATTTTTCACAATTTCATGTAGATCATTCTGTTTTAAAAAAAATCAGGCTGCTCATCATTTCTTATGGTGTAATAGTATTCGGTCACAATCATATGCCACAACTTATTTAGCCATTCCTTAGTTGATGGATATCCTCCTGATTTCTAGTTCTTTGCCATCACAAAAAGAGCTGCTACAAATATTCTAGAACATATAAGTTCTTTTTCTTTTTCCCTAACCACATTGGGAAATAGACCCTACAGCAGTATTACTGGGACTAAGGGTATACACAGTTTTATAACTCTCTAAGTATAATTCCAGGTTTTCTCTAAAATGATTGGATCAATTCATAGTTTATGCATCTCTTAAAATTTCTTTTGTCTCAAGCTGGCAATTGTTATGAAGCTCTTAACTACCACTATTGCTAAATTGTGTGTTGTATTTGAATGGATTTAAAGCTGATATTTTTCCAGAGCATCGTTTTTGACTGGGGGGCTTGAGCTGTGAAATAGTTATTAATTCATCCTTATAATTTACAAAGACAAAAAGAATACAGATTATATGATTTCTCTGGATTAATGAATCGGAAGCACTGGCTGAAGAAAATGATTGGATGGGTTGATATTGAGGTGGGAATTCCCTATTTTCTTGTGGCCTGGGTTGAAAGAAAAGGAAAGCCATTTCATGAAAGTGGGTTGGAATGAGAGATTGGCTGGAGAAAAAATCATGCCAGTCTTGCAAAAGAGGAGAGGGGAGTAAGACTGACCTACCTGTTTGCTCACTAGCACCAATGCAGAACATATAATTGTTATATATATAAAATGTTTTGTTGGATCCCTGATTTGATTAAACTCTGTGTGGAAAAGTACTGTTTCAAGCTGAGTTTTTCTAGTTCTCTATCACTAGTGCTGAAGCGCTTTTGCCTATAGCTAGTTCAACGCTAACCATATCTTGTGTTCAGGTTGATTCATTTTGATGGGGGGGGCATAAAATTAGATAGGACTGTCCTGTGCCCCCCTAGATCTTGAAGCATAGGCCTCTAAGATTGCTTGTACTGGCTTTTCCAGACATATGATGGGGGCTAAATGTGGGACTGCTGAGATAAAGCTTTAAGTAGTATAGTTGTTTGATGTTCTATCTTTAAAAAAAAATCATTCAATTAACTAATTAATTTCTGATGTTCTATCTTGAAGTTTTTTCCTTTGTCTTGTGGATTCAACTTTAATTAATTATTTCAGAATATTTTTCCATGGTGACATGATTCATATTCTTTCCCTCCCCTCTTGAGGGGGTACTGTTAAAGTTGTACTTTGTTCTATAGAATCAGATGCTTAAAAAAAATCAGCAAGTAATAGAAATAGTAGGGTCTCATTCACTATACCTCTTAGTCAGTTGTGTCTGAAGATATGATTAGCTGTAGAAAATTCTGTGAGAGCCTGACTTCTCATGTTTTTATTAAGGATACTTTCAATGTGTGTTTTAGGATGGCTGGGCCTGACCCAGGCAAATTTCCTGGTTCAATATTGGAACTAAAAGAGTCCCTCACAGGTCATTCAATAATTACTAAGAGGTGATTCACTTAGCTATATAGCAGAAGATGTGTGTGGAAGTGTGTGTTTAACTCTGGGGAGCTAGATGGAGCAGTAGATTGAATGTCAGTTCTGGAGTCAGGAAGATTCATCTTCCTGAGTTCAAATTTCACTTCAAGACACTATCTGTGTGATTCTAGGCAATTCACTTCACCTTGTTTGCCTCAGTTTCCTCATTTGTAAAATAAGCTGGGGAAGGAAATGGCAAACACTCCAGAATCTTTGTCAAGAAAACCCCAAATGGGGTCACAAAGAGTCAGACACAGTTGAAATGACTGAACAACAATCACTATGGCAGAAGAATAGGGTGGCAAGGATATTTGGGAAAAATAATAGAAAGACCAGATATTAGAAAAATAGAGGAAAAGAAAGAGGAACTGTCAACTGAGAAGAGTTAAGGCTGGTAATTTTTCTTAATTTCTCTTTTTCAATTTGTTGATAATGCATTCAGTTGACAGGAAATTTGAATAGTTTGGCTCCTGAACAGAATTTAATTAAAGTATATTTATCACCTTTAATGTGTTTTTAAAACTGTATAAACATTTGATGAAAGTTAGAATTGCTTTCTTTGAAAGCAATCCCTCTCATCTTTCCCTTAGTTATTTGAACTAAATAAATGAATCCAATCAGATCTCTACGGTTCCTTCCAGCTCTATGACTATCAAAATACTGAGAGTTGATAGATTAAATTCATATTTAACTGTAGCTGCTGAGCCAGCAGAGGGAGCAGTATGACTAAGTCAAAGTCCTTTAAATTCTGGAATTCAAATGATCTGTACAACCTAGGCAACACCTATACACTTCAGATAAGTAAGATTTCATTTCTTTGGGAAAACTTAGGGCTAGATTATCTGCTACAGAGACACTTATTTTACAAATGATTTGCCCTAAGTGGCTCAGTTTGGATTTGAACTCTTAAATCTTCTAACTCCAAATCGATGACCTTTTAAATTCAGGGTAAAAGTTTAGGGCTACATTTTGGTTTTCTTCAATTGTGAGTTCATATGATACCATGAGAAGTCAAAGGGTCATAGAGACCTCAAAGACACTTTAATTATTGAAATATCTCTATTTGTCTTAGGTCAAATGCAGGTGTTGTATTCAGGTTGTCCCTGAATAAAAGTTCTGGCTGTAGAAGAGATTAAATCAGAGAGGAAGTTTTAAAAAAACAACTACATTGGGGGCAGTTAGGTGGCTCAGTGGATTGAGAACCAGGCTCAGAGACAGGAGGTCATGTGTTCAAATTTAGCCAGATATTTCCTAGCTGTGACCCTGGGCAAGTCATTTAATCCCCATTGCCTTGCCTTTACTTCTCTTCTGCCTTGGAACCAATGTACAGTATTGATTCTAATATGGAAGATGAGAGTTTTGACAATAACAATATTTTTCAACTAATTGTTTTAGAGGTTAAATTGATCTAGTGGAGCCATCCCAAGAAATGTTCACGTACAGCTCCCTTGAAAACCTCTAGGTACATGGTGATTCAGTCATTGCACCTCTTGGGAATGATGAACTTCTTGGTTGCTTCTGACCAGGTGGTGATTCTGCCCTCAAAGGACTTGTCTCTGTGTTATGGTATAGGAAATCCTTAGTGTTTCTTTAATCCTCTACCTGTAATAGTGGTAGGGGATGGACCTGCTTCTCTCAAAACTTTAGGGGACATCATGGTACTCTCTCTTCCAGTGATGGGTAGGAGTTAGATTGGCCCTTCCAAACCCCAGTATGATTGCATCTCTTTTCACATGACAGCTAGAATAAGGGGACCACTAAGTGCCTTTTTTGTTTTATTTTTCCTTTCCTGAATAAAAGACTAAGCAGTAAACGTGAATCAAGATGAAAAATAAGTATCGGTTATTCACCTACCATGTTCCAAGCACTGGGCTAAGCCCTTGAGTTACAAAGATAAGCAAAAATATTTCTTGCCTTCCAGGAGCTCACTTTCTCATGGGGGAGTTGACAGACAAACAATTATGTACAAACAGGATAATATACTGGGAAAATGGGAGATAATTTTAGAGGAAAGGTAACAGCAGAGAGAGTGATTGTGAAATACATTTTTAAAAAAAACTAATTTTAGCTGAGACTTGAAGGAAAGCAGGAAAGTCAGGAGCAAGAGGTGAGGAGGGAGAGAATTCCAGGCACGGAGGACAGCCAATGAAAATGCAGTCAGAAGATGCAAAGTCATGTGTAACAGCAAGAAAGTCGATGTCATTGGCTCTTTCTAGACCTAAATATTTTGGGTTTTGAAGGAACTTTTTTTTTTTTTTTTGCCAGGGAGGGTGTATCTTTGATTTCTTTTAAAGTAAAAAAAAAAGAATTTCTTATTCTAAACTTCATATACAAAAAGAAGATTGTATATGAAACTTTGAATATCTATTATGCATAGTTTGTATTTCTTTAAAAGTATATGGAAGTTTTAACATATAATTCAAAGCTGTCCTGCTTCTCGTGATTCCTTCTGGTCCATTTCTGTTTTCTTCTGTGTTTTAAAAATACTTCAATTTTCTCTTCTGACTCCTCTGCCTTGTCTTATTCTCTCCTATGCCTTCCTCACCTCCCTTCTCTCTGTCTTTGTGTCTCTCTCTCTGTATGTTCTCTCTCTCTTTCTCTCTCTCTCTCTCTCTCTCTCTCTCTCTCTCTCTCTCTCTCTCTCTCTTCCTTTCTTCCTTTTTCTCTTCCTACTTTTACAAGTTGTACAACAATCATTATGGATATTTGATATTCCAGTAAGTACACCTATCAGATCTCTTCTTTAAGAACACATTTATGGGGGCAACTAGATGGCTGTAGTCCTGGGTTCAAATCTGGCTTCAGACACTTTCTAGCTTAATCCCCATGGGCACTTAATTCCCCTTGCCTAGCCTTAATTGCTCTTCTGCCTTGGAACCAATATACAGCATTGATTCTAAGATCAAAGGTTTAAAAAAAATAAATTAGTGACCATGGAAGTAGAAAGGGACAGGCAAAGGTACATAATGGTAAGGGGAAGTTAAACTTTTCCCAGTCCAGCAAATTATCTATCCAAAATAACAATAAGTGGTTATTTACTTAAAAAAATTTTTTTTGCTGTGTGACTCTGAGCAAGTCACTTACCCCCCAAACCCCCATTGCCTATCTTTTACTGCTCTGCTGCCTTGGAACCAATATACAGTATTGATTCTAAGACAGAAGGTAAAGGTTTAAAAGAAGGTTTTAAGATTTTGATTCTGGAGGCAGCCGACACTACAATGAGGCACCAACTCTTTGCTCTGGAGTGGCAAACCATCTTTAGGAAGGGCAGATATGGTTAGTAGTTTTTCTGTCCCTTTTGCTTCCAAATGCATTGGAACATGTTATTTTACAGTGGGATACATGATTGAAGACTCACTTTGGTAGCAGTTTTGGTTGTCAACAGAATCTGATTACAAAGTTGGTAGAATTTTTTTTATTGCTTTGGAGTCTTTTTTAGTAGTTGGGTAAATGTGAACCGATTTTGAAAACATATCTACCCTAACAAGAACATCATTATAATTATGGCATTTAGTCATGTGAATAAAATCAACCTGTGTGTTAACAAAAGGATCCATTATGTTTGCTGCGATCTTTGTCTTGATGGGTTTCCCAACATTATGTACCTGTCAGATGAGGCAAGTAGGGCAATTTTGTGGGGTTATTAAATGAAAATTTAGAACTTACCAACCAATTTTGGAATGCTGCAACACCAGTTTCCCCTTTGCTCATGTGCATTATGCCCTGAAGCACAAAAGTGATGTAAAGGATGGATTATTTTAGGTGTAAATGGTCTGGTCTTGTAGGAGAGCCAGGACTTCTAGACTGGTTGATAGATCTAGCCATCTGCCCTGGCACTGAACTCTCTGGATCCCCTGGACTTCAAGAATTATGCCTGGGGGACTTAATCCACTCAATTTTGGAACTCCTGATTTGTTGACAAACTATCCTGATTATTGACTGCCAACTCAAGTAGCCTACTAATATATAACTAGCTCCAAACCAGGTAAAACAAAAGGAGGCCTTAGTGAATATATTTATGAGAATCTACCCTGGTTATCTTTCCAATTGCTCTGTCTCCACATGGCATATCTCATACTTTCCCCTTCTCACCATTTCTTACTCTTGGAACTGTAATAAAATCAGTTCTATCATTGCTTCTGGGAAGGGTATGTACATTAATCCCACTGTGATTCCACTCACCACCCCTGTGGTTTTAAGAGCAAAATGTCCTTCCATGTCCACTACAATTCTATTTGTTTTGTCTCTCACTTTGTTCAAGAATGTGTTAGTTCCTTAAGGTCAGGGACTGTCTCAATTTTATGTTTGTATCCCTCATGTTTAGTACAGTATTTGGCAGTACTAAGCACTCAATAAATTCTTTTCATTCATTTAAAAAGTACCTTTCACTCAATAGAATTGTTTCCTTTCATGACCTCACAATTTCATTTTTGGGGAACATTTTCTAGCCCTCCTGATTTTCCCTGTAGAATTTTAGTACATGAGATCCTACTGATCTTTCCTCTGACCATTTTGAATCCTAACTCTAAGGATGAAACTCTAATGTGCGTATCAAACTATGCCTCATTTTTCTCTTTATCAAAAAACCTAGGGTGGAACAGCCACTTTTCCTTCAATGTTTCCATCATTTACACTCTAGCAATCAATTCTTCCCTATTAGTGAAAATCATATCCAGCACTGAATTTCCATTTATTGGTTCCTTAGTCTTTTGTGGGATGTAGATACTACTAAGGGCAGTCATAAAGGTATTAGATGCTTTGCTTTTGACAGAAAGAGTTAGATGCAGAAGATTTATGGATAATTGAAATTGTAGTACTTTTTTAGAAAAAGCAAAACTTGGAGTAGGAATAGGTTTAGTGTAAGATAAAAATAAGTTTTTTTTAAAGGTGTCAAGTTTAAGATACCCATGGGACATCCAGGTGATGTCTAACAGTCAGCTAGTGATGCAAGAAGGAGACTGTACTCTCTGATATGAAAATCATCTTTGTAGTGCTGCTAATTGAATCCATGAGATAGCCAAGAAAAAAAAAAAGAGGGAGAAGGATTCCCAGGAGAAGCTTAGAATACAAAACTTATTTTTGTGTCCAACTTCAGCAAAGGCTGAAGCAATTAATTTTCTCAATTAATTTTTTTTTGCTTATTCTTTAGCCTCCTAATTTAATTCAAATGTCTCTTCTTTGGGAATGCTTATTTCTTTAATATCTTCCTTCCTTCGTTCGTTCCTTCGTTCGTTCCTTCGTTCGTTCCTTCGTTCCTTCGTTC